>NW_024802936.1:307663-342581 GCF_019175285.1 Sceloporus undulatus | reverse complement strand
AATAAGAAAAATAAATTAAATATCTTCTTTCTCCCCTCCCATGACATCCAACATCTGCTACCTGAGGCGAACCCCTATACTTCCCTTCCCTTGTAGGGCCCATCCCCCACTTCGAGTTCAATTATTCTCTCTACACTTGAATCCTATTGTAAGTTACAGGACACTCCCCTCCCCATGATTTTTCCCCCTTCCCCATAAAATTTTCCTTCCATCCCCAAATTTCTCTCTTAGCAGTAACTTAAAACTTCACCCAAGCATTTTAGACAATGACATACAGTTGAGACATCCAAAGAAAATAGGCAGGCAAAATTATGCGAACAGAGCAAACATAAGTGTATCAGGTGTGGATGGTTTTCAGCGTCTTGGGCTGCATCTGCAGTGCAGAATGAATGCAGTCATGGCTCCATCCTATGTAATCCTGGAATTTATAGTTGGTTGTGGCACCAGAGCTCTCTGATAGAGAAGGCTAAATATCTCACAAAACTACAAATACCATAATTCCATAGTATTGAGCTGTGGCAGTTAACGCCATGTCAAACTGCATTCATTCTGCAAAGTGGCAGCAGCTTCTGTCTCTGCAATGCTAGAAATGCTGGGACTGAAGGAAATTTTTGTCTGGAGGTGAGTGCGTATCAGACTTCTTATTAGTGGGAGACAATGCTCTCATTTTTTGCCTCCTGTAGCTACGCCCCTGCATTGAACTTAGATGTTGACAATTGATCCAGTGGGTCTCTTCTACATGGGATTAACCAACAAGATTTCATCCTGTGGTCCTTGCTTTGGGGAGACAAAGGGATGGTGAGGTGGAGATAAAGTTTTCTCAAATGCAGCTCTTCATATTCAAAACCTTCTCTGAAAGATGTTCACTTGGCACCAACACTGATGGTGCCATGATTTATTTCAAGTTGCACTGGCATTCCAAGCTTATTCAATATTTGGTTTTACCCTCCGGAACATTTATCATCTGCTTATGGTCTGCTGTTTTTACTGCTGTTACTAACTTCCACAGTCATAGGCAAAAGCAATAGCACCTTTTGGGGAAACTTAAAAGCCAACAAGTTTTATATAACATCAAAAATCCACAAAACAGTGATATCTTTATTGGACCAGCCAAAACGCATCAAATACATGTTGCAAGCTATTGAAGCTCCACTAGCTTCTCCATCAGGCAAAGGTGTTAAAAAATCATACTGGAGGGGAAAATATGACAATGATAGTCACATGCCTACATTTTGTCAAGATGTTGTTGTTCTTGGTTAAGATGGTCTGGAGGGATATCCATGCAGACATGCCACTCCTCATTGGGCCATATGAGTACTGAAAGACAAAGCATCTTAAAACACCAAGAAATAAAATTTAAATTTTATTAGCAACACAAAGAAATAAATTTTGGGTGACTACCTTCAGATCTGATGTTTCTTCCCCTTTCCCTTATTTTCAGTACATGCTGCCCCCTCCCCAGGTTTTGTGCTGAAGGACAGTTTACACATTTAACAAACAAACAAACAAAAGAAACAATGAGGCTGAATAGCAAGAGCTGGCCTTAAGCCAAATGAGGCAACTGCCATAGGCAGCAGATGGTGGGAGGGCAGGGAGTGGCACTGAGATGTTGGAGGATTGAGTTGGAGGATTAAGTTGCTTGGGGCACATTTATTTACTCCTAAACTACTCTTCTGCTGTCTAAAAGACTAGCTTAGGGGTAAATGGGCAATGCCCCAAACAGCAAAATCCTGCAACATCTGTCATGTGTAGTGGTGAACAAGAGTCACGGAGGTGTAGTGGTTCAGGTATAGGATTACAACTCTGGAGACCAGGGTTTGAACTCCTGCTCAGTCATGGAAACCCACTGAGTGATCTTGGCAGGTCACATTCTCTCGGCCTCAGAGGAAGGCAATGGCAGCCCCTCTCTGAACAAATCTTGCCAAGAAAACCAAGGTGGTAGGTTCACCTTATGGCCTCCATAAGTCAAATTACTTGAAGGGGCATAGCTACACTATTAGTGAACACAACAGGGTGAAAAGAAGATTCAGTGACCACTCTGGTTGTCTTCTGTATATGGAATGTGTGTGGGTAGTAGGCACCTTGTAGTTTCCCTTAGCTCAGGCCTGGACAACATACGGCCCATGTATGTTTAAACAAAACAGAAAACTGACTCCACAGGGGCAATAGCCAAAGCCTCACTCATTTAGTGGGACGTCCCATGGTGACAGGCATATTCACAAGATTTCCAAATGCTGCAATAAAAATAAAAGTGGCATCATTCCCAAAATGTGACTCATCTCCAGAGGTGGGGGACTCTCCTCATTGCATAGATAAACAGAGTGGCAACTTGTGCATAAGGAACCAGCAAGGGTCATGTGCCATTTTGTCATGTGCTATGTTGGTATAGCCAGAAAGGAAGAGAATAACCAACATCATGAGTGCCTCTGTTGTAGCAGGGAATGAGCAATGAAGACAGGCTGCAGTAATGGTAGTGGTATTGCAAGTGATACGCTGTTTGGGATCTCAGTAGCCTTTGAATTATTTACATGTGAGTATTTCTTGTCTAAGACAAACTCATTAAATTCATGGGGTTGTCATAAGTCGACAGGCAACATGAAAGTGCACACACTGCAGAATTAATGCAGTTTAACACTGGTGTAACTGTCATGGCTCCATCCTATGGAATTCTGAGATTTTAAGTTTATTGGGACATCAGAGCTCTCAGACAGAGAAGGCTACACATTTCACAAAACTATAAATCGCAGAATTCTATAGCATTGAGCCAAGGCAGTTAACATGGCACGAAACTGCTTTAATTCTGCAGTGGAGATGCAGTCCAAGAGAGCCAATGTGGTATAGTGATTTGCGTGTTGGACTCGGACTCTTGAGAGAGTAGGGTTTGAATCCCTGCTCAGCTATACATACTGGGTGACCTTGGGCAAGTCACACTCTCTCAACCTAAGAGGAAGGCAGTAGCAGACCTTCTCTAAATAAAGCTTGCCAAGATGACTCTGTGATATCGTCACCGTAAGTTGGAGTCAATTTGATTGAAAGGACAGCATAATAAGTATCCCAAATATCCAAGGAGAAGAGATCAGTAGTAGTTCCTCACACCTTTTTATAACAACCCTAGGTTAGGGGGTAATGGGTGGGTAGCTCAATGGGGTGATAATACAGTGGGACCAGTTGCATTGTTGGCTGTTTGCTTTTCACCAAGAGAAAGCATAATGATCAACTGGAACTGCAGTCAGAAAAAATATGAGAACAAAAATACAGATTTGGCAGTGATGGCATTTTAATATAGTCCAAGAAGAAGTTTATTTCAAACTTTAATGTTTTGCCTATCACCAGCAATTTATTAACCCTCAGAATGAAGCCAATCAGGTGGTTTTTAAATGTATTTGGGGAAGTCCCCTTAACATCACCAGCTCTGTCAGGGACCTTAGTTACTATGCTATCCCAAGACATTTTTTCTGGCCATACTGAATTAGTTATACTGGAAACATATACCAGATGCTGCCATTGATCAAAACTATATTTCACCAAGTATGAGTATTATAAAAGATGCCCACATTATAAATTAGAGCCTTTGCATATTACAGAATCATAGCACTATGATTCCACTTTAACAGCCATGAAACCCTGTGATTTGCGATTTAGATGAAAGTATTTACAATAGTCAGAAAGTTCAATTACCTCATCAGCCTGCAAATCCCAGAATTCTATAGGATGTGGCCTACTATGGAATCAAGAGGAATCATAGCACTATAATTCTATAGTGTGGAGGGCCCCCAGAACTTCATTAAATTAATAACAGTAACCACACAAGGTAGCATTGGAGGCTTCCCTCACCTCCACAAGTACCACTGACTCTGATTATTGACTTTAATACAGCACAGGTCTGGTTCAAAACATATTGCTGTCAGAGGGAAATAACAAGATGGTCTCCTGTCCCATTCCACTTATGGTCTGTGGCTAGACTGGCACATGAATCTTATATGAACTCTGACAATGGGATCAGAGTATTCCTCCACACCTGTGGGGAGCAAGGTAGTATAGGGGAAGGACAAGCTATGTGACACACACAGTTCTGACCTCTAAGACAGAGGAAAACCTGGAGAGCATAGGTCAAATGGCCAGTTGCTACTGCTCTCCTACATGAGGCAGTTGTGTCAAGGTGCTTAATGGCAGGGCTTGCCTTGATATGCATTATTAATCCACTAGATCTTTTACTGATTGTTTGCATTACTATACCACCAAAGAGCTTCCTCCCACATCCATTGCATCATCAAAATAGTCCTGTAAAGTAGATTAGACAGCAAGGTAGTGTCTGATCCAATGTCCCTGATGATTTTTATGACTGAGTTGGGATTTGAACCCAGCTTTTACATGCCTACATCTGAAATTCTGTCCTAAGCACTTTTTCACATTTCCTATTTCACATTACACAGTTATAGAAATTTAATACGACTTTAACTGTCATGGCTGCATCCTACACACTCTTAGGATTTTGCAGTTTGGGATCTGCATAGATAGCTCATAAAACTACAGATTTCGGGATCTCATAGGATGGAAACAAGGCAGTTAAAGTGGTAAAAAAAGGTTTTAACTGTGTAGTATGAAAGAGGTTTGTGTTTCAGTAAAAGCCAGTGAATTGTGATACAAGAGAACTTAATTTGTGGTCCACCAAGCCCAATACAAATAGGGCTTAGGAAAGTGACTTTTGGGGATTGCTGTTCCCAAAGTCCCCATAGCCATGGTGGCTGGGGATTCTGGGAACTGTAATCCAAAAAGACATTTCCAGTGTCACCAAACAGCCCACTAAACTTGTGCTATTTTAAAAGTCCCAGAAGGTGCCCATTGGAGCAGAGATTTTTGCAGAGGGATCTGAATCTTACATTCAACTTTACGATGGTAAGGCAGCCTCACTGTGTGTAATGAAACTTATGCCTGGGGAAAATGCACAGAACTGTAGCCAAACATTCTCTGCAGAAGGCCCTGGGGAGGCTGAAATGCTAGATAGTATGTGGTATGGAAGATACTTTCCAGCATGTGAAGTCGAAGGCTTTCATGGCCGGCATCCATAGTTTTTTGTGGGGTTTTTGGGCTATGGCCATGTTCTAGAAGAGTTTCTTCCTGACATTTCGCCAGCATCTGTGGCTGGCATCATTCTCTGTGGCTGGAAGGATGAAAACGTCAGGAAGAAACTCTTCTAGAACATGGCCACATAGCCTGAAAAACCCACAGAAAACTATAACTTTCCAGCAGTTCGAAAATGCAGTCTCTTTACAGAATTACTGCCAGGATTCGGCAAAGTCACTACCTGTGATGGCTGGAAGTTTCCAGAAGTAGCCCATTAAGTAGGGATTAAATAAAGATTGATTCCTAAGTAGTTAATTTGGGAACATCTTCAAGAATTAAGGCATTGTAAATATGTACAAAAAATTGGGGGAAGTGATTATAGAAATAGAAAGTATTATGAATATAAAGATAGATAGAAGTCCAAATATAGTATTGATATCATTATATAATTCAGAGAAATGGAAAAAGAAGAAAAAGGTTTGATAACAAACCTGCTTACAGCAGTGAGATTAATTATAGCAAGATGTTGGAAAACCAAAATAACAGTCCAATTAGAAAAGAGGTGTATAAAGAGGTATGGAAATTAGCGATTAATGATAAATTGGCATGTAGATTGAAAGTAAAAAAAAAAGCGACTATGGGGGAAAAAGTGACTTTGATGGAATTTGAGAAGAATACCTTGAGAAAGTCTTGGGAAAAGAAGATGGAAAATTACCTCCGCGAGAGGAAATTGAGATTCTGGACGGACTATAAGGGTGAAAATGACTCCAGGGAAGGGGAGCACAGATGTGGGGTATAAATATACTTAGCCAAGTTGTAACAGAATGCAGCAAATATATGTATGGAATTATGTATTGTTCAAAATGTATATGCATGAAGTTTAGTTTCAATGAAAAAAATATTTAAAAAATAAAAATAATTAAGCCACAGCAAAAGGGAGGACCTTTCCCTTTGCCAACAGTGGTTGCTGTTGCTGCTGTATTTGCTCCCTGTGAAAATAAAATCTAGTATTTTCTTTAAAGGGAAGGTAACCCAGAGAACTTGAAGAATAGCAAAGTAAGCCAAGAAAGCCTCCTGCACAGCCATTGGCTTTGAATCCACCTCTGGCTAAAGTAAGGGGAGTTTTGAGAGTGGAAACACTTGTATCCTTAGGTGGCCTTAATAACCCTGGATTTGGAAAACAGTGTTCAGAGAAGGAGTCCGGCTCGGTGCTTGTGGGTTTTTCAGCCAGGTCTCCTCTTATCAGGCTCCTCTGAGCTGGGCAGCCATTTATAAAGCACAGTGTGTTATATAAACACAGCCTGAAAAGAATGTGCTGCGTCTCCCCTTCCTTAGCTACCAAGGTGACCTTTCCTTCTCCACTGAAGGCCCTGGCAGGGCCTAGAGATACCTCCCTCCTTCTCATACATACACACACTCACACACACACAAGTGGGATCCTCCAGTCTTTGGGTAACCCTATTCTGAGCAGGTTGGGGTCTAGCCAGGAAAGACAGGGTTGCGCTGCCCCCCCCCTTCCACACTATACAAGAGTGCAATGGTTCCACTTTAACTGCCATGGCAAAAAAAAAAAAGAATGTAATTCACAATACAAGTTTACAGCTTTAGTTATCAGTTCTTTCAAATGATCTCTACACAGAAGTATCAAGAGCCCATGTCAAAAAGGAAAAATGCAAGTAAAACTGAGCTTGTGCTATAACAGCTCTCTAGAAGATTTCAAAGGTAGCCTGTGTTTGTTTTCTGCAAATGGGTACAAAACATGTTTTCTTAGGCAAACTGGAGAATCTACCAGCAGATTCAGACGGCAACATCCTATAGAATCTTGAAGTTTGGTGAGGCTCTCTGGGGCTGCATCCGCACGGCAGAAATTGTCCAGTTTGACCCCACTTTAACTGCCATGGTTCAAAGCTATGGGACTCTTGGAAGTGTAGTCTGCTGTGGCACCAGAGCTCTCTGACAGAGAAGGCTACATGTCTCACAATGCTATAATTCCCAGAATTCCATCGCATTGAATCATGGCAGTTAAAGTGGGGTCAAACTGGATTTTTCTCCCTGTAGTGTGGATGCAGCCTGGCTGAGGATTTGGAATAACTCTCCCTAAACTGAAAACGAGAGGGGTGTCATGGTTTGAGTGTTGGACTAGGAGACCAGAGTTCGAATCCAGCTTAGCCACAGAAACCCTCTGGGGGACCTTGGGAAAGTCATAGTTTCTCAGAAGAAGGCAGTAGTAACCCCCACATACACACACATACACACACAAATCTTGCTAAGAACACACACACACACACATATATATATATAGCTATATGTGTTTTTATATATGATGTCAGTGTTTCTATTGTTTTTTCTCTTTCTTGTTATGCTTTATTTATGTATACACATGTATCATTTTATTTTTAAGTTTGTTGATTATTATTAATATTATTAGTAATTTTAATAAAGAAGAAGAAGAAGAAGAAGAAGAAGAAGAAGAAGAAGAAGAAGAAGAAGAAGAAGGGAAGGGACTGACTGAAACACTCTTCAGAAACCAGGTTTGGAATCTATCCCTCTAACTAGAACAGTAGTTAGAAAAGCTGCTTTTTGGGAGTTCAGTTCCCAGTATCCTTGCAGTAGCCTTGCAGTCAGCAAGGATACGAAGGGAAAGGAAAGGAAAAGAAAAGAAAGTAAAGGAGGAAGGAGGGAGGGAGGGAAAAGAGAGAGAGAAAAGGAAAGAGAAGGGAAGGGAAGGGAAAGAAAGAAAGAAAGAAAGGAGAAAAGATAATAGAGAGAGAGAAAGGAAAGAAGGGAGGGAGGAAGAAAAGAAAAGAAGAGAGAGAAAAGAAAAAGAAAGTGAGAAAGGGAAGGGAAGGAAGGAAGAAGAGAGAGAAAAAATAAAAAGAGAGAGAAAGGAAGGAAGGAAGGAAGGAAGGAAGGAAAGAGAGAGAGAGAAGAAGAAGAAGAGAGAGAGAAAAGAAAAAAAGAGAAAGGGAAGGAAAGGAAGGAAGGAAGAAGAGAGAGAGAGGAAAGGAAAGGAAAGGAAAGGAAAGGAAAGAGAGAGAGGAAGGAAGGAAGGAAGGAAGGAAGGCACTGTGATTTGTTGTGAACCTTCAAGGCATTTCCGATTTATGGCGACCCTATCACGAGGTTTTCTTGGTAAGATTTGTTCAGAGGAGATTTTCTGCCACTGTTTTCCCTGAGGCTGAGAGCGTGTGACTTGCCCAAGGTCACCCAGTGGGTTTCATGGCTGAGTTGGGATTCAAAGCCTGGTCTGCAGAGTCATAGTGCAACGCTCAGAACCATCACGCCACAGTTGCCTTCCTCATCTGCCGGTGCCTCCCTCTGTCTCTAGCCCATCATCCCCGGAATTCTTCCGTTCTCTGGCTCCAGCTGCTGAACGATCCGGATCTCTGTCGCTGGCAACGGGATGCGCTTCAAAATGCCTCCAACTCGGGAAGGTTTGGGTTTAGGACTGAGGAGACTCTGGAGCCTTTCGCTTTCCTCGCTTTCCAGAGGAGGATCTGCTCGGTTTAATTTAAACTAATAATTTCATTTGTAACAAAATTATAAAACCTGTCGTCGCCCAAGAGAAAAAGCCAGAGTGAAGAGGAAAAGAAGGAGATTGGATTTAGTGAAAAAGAGGCTACATCCACACCGCAGAAATAAATTAAAGTAGTGTCCGGATTGACACCACTTTAACTGCCCTGGCTCCATGCTATGGCATTATGGAAATTGTAGTTTGTTGTGGCAACTCTGGTAATAAACCTCTAATAAACAGATAAATCACAGTGTCTCTCTCTTTCTATCTCCCTCTCCCCCCTTCCTTCCTTCCTTCCTTCCTTCCTTCCTTCCTTCCCTCCCTCCCTTTCCTACCACTGGTGCCAAAACAAACTACAATTTCCAAGGTGTTTTTCCTTCTCTCTCTCTCTCCCTCTGTCTCCCCCCCCCCTTTCTTTCTTTCTTTCTTTCTTTCTTTCTTCCTTCCCTTCCCTTCCCTTCCCTCTGATGCCACAACAAACTACCATTTCCAAAATGCCATTGCATGGAGCCAGGGCAGTTAAAGTGCCTTAAGATCCAAGGAGAACGTGACATCAAAATGCAAATAGTACATCAAAGAGACTGATTTTTTTTTCCTGTGAAGAAACAAAATCTCATTTTCCTGATATTACTACCTATTGGTTCCTAAATTCCTCTCTGTCGGTAAGCTCAAACTGCTTTCTTACATGAAAGAATTGAGTAACTGATGGAGGGAAATATACTTGTTTTTCACCAGCGGAAAGCCATTAACAGCTTTTAAACTCAGGCTGCATCCACACTGGAGAAATAACCCGGTTTGGCACCGCTTTAACTGCCCTGGTCCACGAAAACCCACTTCGTTGATATTACTTAACAAGCTTCATTTATATACCGCTTCATACTGCGCCTAAGCAGTGTCTAAGCAGTTTACAGCTGTAAGCTAATTTGCCCCCAACAGTCTGGGTACTCATTTTAGCCACCTCAGAAGGATGCAAGCTGAGTCGAGCTTGAGCCCTTTCGCTTGCAACCTTATGGTTTTGGGTGAGTGGCTGCAGTACAGGCATTTAACCACTGCACTACCAGGGCTCCTTGAGTGAATGACACTTTCTCAGCCTCAGAAGAAGGTCATGGCAAACCTCCTCTGAGCAAATCTTGCTGAGAAAATCCCATTAAAGCCCCCCTTTAGTGGTCACCATAAACTGGAAATGACTTGAAGGCATCATTTTCCACTTTAACCACCATTTTAAATTTGATCCTATTCTCTGGAATTGTGAGGATTGTAACTCCACTCCCCTGAAGTATAACACTAGAAATCCCACACAGGGAATGGGAAGTACCTCCCCAAACTACACATCCCTGAGATCCACAGGACAGAGCCCTGACAGTCAAGGTGGGACTGAACAGCCAGGATGGAGAAGCCTAGAGTTTCTCTTGACTTAAGGTACAATGCTTGACAAGAGAGAAGAGCAGAGAAAGCCCATGGCATTCCAGATGTTGCTGCACTACAACTCCCCAAACCATTGCCTTTTGGCTATGTTGTCTGAGGCTGATAGGAATTAGAGTCCAAGGGCAACTGGGAGGAATCCCTACTCCTAGATTTCAGACTATGGCTTCAACTCTTTGCTTGCTCCTTAAACTCATCTGTGATCTATGTAGGCTGGAAATAAAATAAAAATGAAATTGATAAATTGGCTTTTCTTCTTTCCTGGGGATTTTAAACAGGCGATGGGTGGAGGAGCAATCTGTAGGAGATCCTTAAATCCTTTTTCCAGGAGGATCTTGTTTTCAGATGGTGAGTAAAATATTAAATAAAAGCTGTATTTCATGCCCTGCTTCTCTGTCCAAAGACAGAGCTGTTCTGGACAGTTAAGAGGATAGGTCTGCCCTCAATATAATTCCTTGGCTGTTTTGGGCTGCATCCGCACTGTAGAGATAACCCACTTTAACTGCCATGGCTCAGTGCTATGGAATTCTGGGAATGGTAGTTGGTGACTCTAGAATTCTCTGACAGAGAAGCCTAAATCTCTCACAAAACTACATTTCCTAGAATCACATAGCCTTGAGCCATGGCAGTTTAAAGCGGTGTCAAACTGGACTATTTCTGCAGTGCGGATGCAGGCATATTAGAAAGGGGAGAAAAGCTGGCTTTTCTAATGCATTGTTGCTGAAATGGATCCAGACTAACAGACTAATCCTTTCCATGTTTGTTTCTAGAAGGTTAATCTCACCTGGTTCAAAGGAGTCACTGTGTGTGTGAAATTGCATCTCTGGATTAAATGATGTTGTACTTAGTTCCTACTGAAATCAATGGGAATTAGATGAGTCAGGCCTCACTTTTGACCCTCCCAGCAGTGTTACAAACCCTTCCTTTCCAGCATGACAGTAACTTAAAACTTCAGTTCAGCATTTAGAGTTGTAGTTTAGGCACCCAATGAAAAGGGGTAGGCAAAGAAATGCAAACAGGGCAAAGATCTTCAGTGTTTCCTTTGCAGTGGAAGAAATTTTGGAAATGAAGGAAAATTTCATGGAGGGGATTCTTATGTGGGTGGATGAAACATCTCTAATAGATCTTGTCCTCCACTTGTTGCTCAGGTCCTGCAAATCCATACCCATGACCTCCCTGATTGAATCTATGGTGTGTGGTCTACCTCTCTTTCTAGGTCCTTCCACCTTTGCTAGCATTGTTGTCTTTTTCTAGTGAGTCCTGCCTTCTCATGATGTGGCCAAAGCAACACAGATCCAACTTAGGTCCAAAACACACTGCAGAAGTAATCCCAGCTTCACAAGCTTTTTCCTGGGCCTGTGCAAGAATGATTCCAGCGCTCCTAACCTCACCTACATTTACAATGCTAAGACTTGAACACTGACCCACACCTGCCTTGTGTCTCTAGTTCTTGGAGACCCAAAGGCCTCCTACTGTACTGTCCTGATGTGCTCCTTTGAAGACAGACAGGAGAGGAAGAGTGTGTTGTGTTGTTTTAAGTGGGTGCATTGCTTGGGTTCAATCTAAAACCCTTCAAACTTGACAAACCATGTCCTGGGTTTAAAACAGGCTTTGGAAGAACCCCAAGAAGTTCCTAGGAGCAAAGAATGAAAGAGTCCATGGGTGGACAAGGAGGCGACACCTTGCAAAATGTCCCACTTCTTCTTTTGACCATTCTGGAAGAGCCTTTTCTTCGCAGGATGGGTTTATCTTGGCTAGGCTCTCCATCTCTCTATCTGCATTAGAAACAGCCATTCAAGCCAAGGAGAGAGAGGAGGGGCTGTTGGAATCAGAGAGTGCCCTTTTGTTGCTGGGTTTGTTTTCTTTAGCTCAGAATTCGCTTCACTTCCCTGGCACCTAAAAAAAAAACAGGATTAAAGAAAATGAACCACCTTTCTCTCTCTTTGGGTCCTTTTCTGCAAATGCACGAAAAGAGATTAAAGAGCTACCGTCCTGTTCAGGTCTCCTGAGAAAAAAGGCCCATTTTGTTGTATTGGGCTGCCTCCCAAGGAAATGGGTTTGACCTGGAGGGCTAAGGGTGTGTCTACACTGCAGAACTAGTGCAGCTGGACCCACTTCAACTGCCATGAATCCCAAAACCCCAGAAGTTGTAGCATTATCTTTGGCAGACTTGGTCCTTACAATCCTTCCTGGCATTCCCAGTTCATTCCATGCATCTGAGGAAGTAGACTATGGCCCAAAACACAATGCAGAAATAATCCAGTTTGAGACTGCTTTAACTACACTGGCCCTGTATTAGGGAATCCTGGGAACTGCAATTTATTGTGGTGCCAGGGCTCTCTGACAGAGAAGGCAAAATGTCTCCACAAAACTACAGTTCCCAGAATCCCCTAGCATTGAGCCAGGGAAGTTCGGAGTGTGGTGGAGTCTCCCTCCCTGGAAGTCTTTAAACAGAGGCCATCTGTCGGGTATGCTTTGATTGAGAGTTCCTGCATGGCAGAATGGGGTTGGACTGGATGGCCCTTGTGATCTCTTTATGTTTCTACGATTTCTAAGTTAAAGCAGTCCCAAACTGGATCCTTTCTCCAGTGTGTGTTGGGCCAAAGGCTGTGTCTACAATGCAGATATCATGGGGTCTGACATCCCTCTAATTGTCAGGGGCCCATCCTACAGAATCCTGGGATTTGGAGTTTTGCAAAGTAGAACTTGGGAAGATGTCTCTTGTGCGTTTTGTTTGGCCAGTAAAGGGACCCCTCTTTTGTGGACTTTGGATGTTATATTGTACACGACCAACAACAGGCCTACCCTTGGCTCTGTTCTCTGGTATGATAGTGTTATAGGCCTGTAGTGTGAAAAGGCCCTAGAGAGCGTTTTCATCCTCTTGCAAAATTCTTGCAACTGGAAACATGTAGAGCCACAGAGTTGGAAGAGACCACAACTCTATGATTCTATGAACCAATGTGAAGTCCAAGGCTTTCATGGCCAGCAGCCATAGTCTTTTTGTGGGTTTTTTGGGCTATGTGGCCATGTTCTAGAAGAGTTTATTCCTGACCTTTCACCAGCATCTGTGGCTGGCATCTTCAGAGAAGGCATTCTTTGTAGCTGTATTCTCTGAAGATGCCAGCCACAGATGCTGGCGAAACATCAGGAAGAAACTCTTCTAGAACCCACAAAAAAACTATCTATGAACCGATGTTTCCAGTTGCAAGAATCTTGCAAGAGGCTGAAAAAGCCCTCTTGGGCCTTATCACACTGCAGGATTATAATACTCTCACACCAGACCCAAGGGTATGTAGCAAAGTACAGTGACACCCACACCACACAACACAGGGATCCCCTTCCCTTCACATCCCCAAAAAAGGTTATTTCCCCATCACTTTGGAGCTGCCTGGCCACTGAAAGTGTCTTTTGGGGGGGGGGCATTAACTATTGCAATCCCAGCTGTTTTTTCCCTGCAGGTTAGTTGGGATGGAGGGGCCAGAAAGAAGAGCTCCTTGTGGCCCAGTGGCCCTTTAATTCCAGCCAGGCCAAGGTTTCTTATCAGAGCAGAGGGGAGAAAATAAAAATAAATGTGTGGCTGGCTCTATAAAGTAAACAGACAGCTCCCCTGGGATGAAAAAGCCTAAGAGGCTGGAGGTTAAAAAGGCAGGTCACCCTGGAGCCATTAGAGAGGAATCAGAGCCAAGGCAGGCCATCGCTCCTCTCCTGTCACCTTCCCCCCCTCAAGAACTAGTCCAACCTGTCCATAGATCCTGGGTGGGATCATCCTTCCTTACTTTTCCCGGATCCCAGCAAAGATCGGGCTGCATTGATGTCTGGCTGCAGCCACATTGCAGAAATAATCCGGTTTGACACCGCTTGACACTGACCTGGCTTCCATGTTATGGAATGGTAAGACTGGGAGTCGGTTGTGGCCCCAGAGCAGAGCAGGATTGCCACTGCCCTCCCCTAAAACTGAGAGATTGTGGCTGCATCCGCACAGCACAAAGAATCTGGTTTGAAACCGCTTTAATTGCTCTGGCTCCATTCTGAGGAATGGTGGGAATTGGATTTTTGTGAGCCTTCTCTGTTGGAGAGAGCTCTGGGGCCACAGCAAGACGCCATTCCCAGGGTTCCCCAGAATGGAACACTGGCAGTCCAAGCGGTGTCAAACCGGATTATTTCTGCCGTGTGGATGCAGCCTTGAGAGGAGCCCTCAGTCCCGGTTTGGATTGCCCGCACTCTAGTTTTGCAAGGGCTTGAGCCTTCTCTGCCAAAGGATGCCTCAGCAAACTACAGATCCCAGGATCCAGAAGCGGGGCAGTTAAAGCGGTGTCAAACTACGTTATTTCTCCAGTCTAGAGGCATCTATTCTGGGAGCCTGGATGTGCAAATAAATAAATAAAAATGTCCATAGGGGTACAAGGAAGTAAAGGGAGAGATAGACCAGAGGCTGCATCCACACTTCATTAAAGTGGTGTCAACCCGCATTATTTCCGTAGTGCGGATGCAGCCTGAGAGCCACACAATCGGGCCTCCTTATCCACGGATTTTTTTTAATCCACGGATTTAAAAGAGTATAATAAATACTAGTAAGGTAAAAAGAAAAACAACAAAGTTAAGAGTTAAAAGGAAGAAATAGGTTCTCAACCATTATGGATGTAGAAGATTGTTTCCCCTCACAAACTTAACTAATTACTAGAAATGACTAGTATGTAAATAATACCATTAGCTATGTTTTATTCGTGTGCATAAGTTCCAAATAGCAAACTTTGATTTTTCCATTTTATACAAGGGAACCATTTTGCTCGGCCATTATATTTAATGGCACTTGAATATCCATGAATTTTTTTATACATATATATATATATATATATATATACATATATATAATTACCAGAACACTTCCAAGTTAATTCCGATCAATTGGGTTTATTTTATTTGGATTCGTTTTATTTACTTACTTTTCACCCAGACACCCTGTTCTTTTATTATTATTTTTCAGCAACAGGATGTTCTTTTTAAAAATGCCTTTTCAGTGGGAAATCCGTGATATGGTGCTTAAGTGGAACCGTTGCCTGGGAGAAAGAGGCATTGAGCTCAATGGGACCAGGACTCATCTGGACTATTCCCCTTCCAGCCCCAAACGCAAAAGCGAAAGAAAGGTGCATCAGAGGCCAAACGAATCAAGCAAGACATATACAGTATTTTCAGTTCTTCTCTGTGTGTCTGTTGTTGCTGTTTGGAAGGTGCCTATGGCAAGCTTCCCATGGCCTTGTGCCCAGGGGGGCCCAGGAGTCCTCCTTTCCCAGGGCCTGTCCTCCATTCCCACCTTCTGCCCAGGAGGATATGCCCAAAGGATCTCCATGCTGAGTATGGCTTCCTTGTGCCGCATTCAGACCCCGAAACCAGTTTGCGATTCCTTTCGGGACCAGAGTTGTTCTTTGTTGTTGTGCCCCGCCTTGCTTCTGTGGGGAAAGGCGGGCAAGGGATAGCAACAACAAAAACAACAACAACAATGTTCATGATTATATATTATTATAGAACTATTTTGGTTGGCCCAATGAAAGGTATCATTGTTGGGATCTTATTGGATTTGCTGAATGGCCAACACAGTTACCCCTAGATGTTTTTTTATAAATATAACTATAATAATAATAACACGTATATTATTATTATTATTATTATTATTATATAATACTAGTAATAATAATATGTATATAATAATATATTAGTATATATTATGCTTATATTATTATGTATTATCACTATAACAATAGACAGTAACAACAACAATATTGTTATATATTATTATATAACTAACTATAACTAAAATAATAATAATATGTATATAATAATATTAGTATGTATTATATAAATATAATAACTATATTATTCTGTATTATCAATATAATAATATACAGTCACAACAATATTATTATATATTATTACATAACTATAACTACAATAATAATATGTATATAATGGTATATTAGTATGTTTTATATATTATTATAATTATGTATTATCAATATAATAATATACAGTAACAATATTATTATTATATGTTATTATATAACTACAACTACAATAATAATATGTATATAATGACATATTAGTATGTATTACATATTACAGTATTATAATTATATTATTATGTACTATCAACATAACAATGTACAATCGGTCCTCTTTATCCACAGGTTTTTTTTATCCATGAAGTATCCACGTCTATAAAAAAAATATGGATTTGAAACAGCAACTTTGAATTTCCATTTTGTAAAAGGGACCCCATTTTGCTATGCCATTACATTTAATGGGACTTGAGATTTTGTTATCCCCGGGGGAATCCTGGAACCAAACCCATAACAAGGACCCACTGTTTTATATTAGCATGAATGCATGTAGTGGTATTATTAATACAATAATTATTATTTTATCTTGTATTATTATATTATGCTATATCATTAATATAATAATATATTATTCCATAGAGAGACCTTGTGGCGCCTTTGAGACTCAGTGCAAAGAAAGAAGTTGGTAGCAGGAGCTTGCCTAAGCTTCAGGAGACAGTAACTTGGGAAAGGTCCTGCTGCCAACTTCTTTCTTTTAGTGAGCCTCAAAGGTGCCACAAGATCTCTCTAAAATACTGACTCTACAGACAAATACAGCTGTAGCTTTGAATTCTATGTATTATTATATATTGTTACATAAGGCATTGGGTCTTTTGGCTTCAATCGCCTCCCGAAGTGGTGGAAAACTCCTCGAATAATAATAATAATAATAATTAGATGATGATGATGATGATGATGTCGTCGAAGAGTATGACCTGATCCCTTCTAGTCCAGCCTTTCCTCGCAGTTTGGTCCTTGCGAAGTGAAGCTCCAAGCCGCCCTGCTGAAAATAATCCGGTCTGATACCACTTTCACTGCCCAGGCTCAGTGCTATGGAATTCTGGGAAGTGTAGTTTGGTGTGGCCCCCAGGCCAAAGCGGCACGAAACTCTCCGACCCCTCAGGGATCTTTCAGGGAAGGATCCTTCAGGATGATGGGAAAAGGCAATGGATCCATCCTTGAAAGCCTACAATAAAAACGCAAGAGAAGTTATTTTATTGGCCGAGCGTTTGAATAGGAAGAAGGGATTTTCTGCATCGGGGGGAAAAAGTAATGCTTTTGTTTTGCTTTGTATTTGTTTTGATTTTTCCGACAGGGGAAAATGCCCAAGACGGAATATTGTGGGTTTGGGGGATTAAGAAAAGACAAAAAGCCTTTTCACCCCAACAGGAAAATAGGAAGATGATGCTTCGGAGGAGACCTTGGTATGCCAGGCAGAGTACTTTGAGGATTGGACTCCAGAGTGGAGAAATAACCCGGTTTGACACCGCTTTACGTCTTTTCTGGCTCAAAGCTATGGAATTCTGGGAGTTGGAGTGTGTTGTGGGGCCCAGAGCGGAGCTCCGCTCCCTGACTGCCATTGCCCAGAGCCTCCGCCGTCTTCTGGATCTCTGATTGGCATTGGCCATCATCTTCTAGATCCCTGATTGGCATTGCCAGCGTCTTCAAGATCCCTGACTGGCATTGCCCAGAGTATTCAGGACCCCTGACTGGCATTGTCCAGGTCCCTCTGCGTCTTCTGGATTCCTGTTTGGCATTGCCCATCGGTTTCTAGATCCCTGGTTGGCATTGCTCAGCTCAGTGGCGTCTTCTGGATCTCTGATCGGCATTGGCCATCGTCTTCTGGATCCCTGACTGACATTGCCCATCTCCTTAATCCTTCATTGGCATTGCCCAATGACTCCTTGATTCCTCCTTAGCATTGCCCATCGTCTCCTGGATCCCTGACTGGCATTGCCCATCGTCTCCTTGATGCTCATTGGCATTGGCCATCGTCTCCTGGATCCCTGACTGGCATTGTCCATCATCTCCTTGATCCCTCGCTGGCATTGCCCATC
Organism: Sceloporus undulatus; assembly: GCF_019175285.1. Lineage (NCBI taxonomy): Eukaryota > Metazoa > Chordata > Lepidosauria > Squamata > Phrynosomatidae > Sceloporus > Sceloporus undulatus. Next base: position 324,651 of record NW_024802936.1, on the reverse strand, counting down.
GTCTCCTTGATGCTCACTGGCATTGGCCATCGTCTCCTGGATCCCTGACTGGCATTGCCCATCATCTCCTTGATCCCTCGCTGGCATTGCTCATCGCCTTCAGGACCCCTGACTGTCATTGTCCAGTGCCTCCTGGGTCCCTGGCTGGCACTGCCCAGCGCCGCCTGGCCCCCTGGGGCTCAGGGACTGCCCCCTCCCTCTCGGAGTCCAATCAGGAGTCTCTCGCAGCTGAACTTTTCCGGCCAGGCTGCCAGAGGCGCCTCCTCTCTCTCGTTCTCTCTCTGGCTCTGTGCCTCTTCGACATCCCCAGCTGGACGGACCCAGCGGAGCCTCGCAGGCCGGCCAGCTCCCTTCCCCGCCTCGGCTGGACCTCCTCCGCTTCAGCCGAGAGAGCGAGACAGACAGACAGACAGACTCCGATCCAGGCAGAAGAAGAAGGAGGAGGAAGAGGCGGAGGAGGAGAGGTAGTCCTTGGGCCTTAGATGGGGGCGATCGGGCTCTTTCTCTGCACTCCTGCGGGGAGAGAACTCGGTTTGAGAGCGCTTGAACTGCCCTGGCTCCATGCTCTGGATTCTGGGAGGGGCTCTGGTTGCCACAAACCAAACGACTCCCAGAATTCCAGAGCATGGAGCCAGGGCAGTTCAAGCGCTCTCAAACCGAGTTCTCTCTCCAATACGGATGCAGCATCTCTCTCTTCCCCTCCCCCGATTCTGCATTCCCTATTGTTTTCCTTCCAAATCCAGTGACTCATGGGCTGAAACCGAAGCGAAGAGAGATGGCGGCCCCTCTGGGAGTCAGCCAAAGACAAAAAAGCCTCCTTAGGAGCGAACCCAGGACCTCCCGCCTCCGCATCCCTGCTTCCCCCACTCCCCTTTGGTTTCCCTCTCTTTCCCTGGTGGATCCGAATCCGATTTGTCCTGTTTCTTAACCTCCCATTGCACAGAAAGAGGGAGAGGGGAAAGCAAAGATGGGTCCCAGGCCATCAGGGTCCTCCTTTTCTAGACTTCGGTCTACTTCCTCAGATGCATTCGGTGGCGAGAATGTCAATTCAAACCCAGATCCCTTTGAGCAGGAAAACGAAGTGGCAAGCTGTAGAGTTTCCTGCAGAGTCACAGGGCGATCTCTTTGCCTTTCTGTCCCTCTGGAAAGCCCCCAGTTTAGATGGATGGAGTGAACATCAAGAAACTGTGCCATCGTCCAAACTGGACTTGTTGCCACTTTCTTTCCATAGCTAAAGGCTTTGGAATTTGAACCGACCTCCTCACGCACTAATAATGGCAGACTAACACGGATCTGTGAGCAGAGAGATCTTGGAGTACCTTTAAGCCCAACTGAAAGAAAGAAATAGGCAGCAGAAGCTTTGCTAGATTTTAATGATAATAATAATAATAATAATAATAATAATAGAGAGAGAGAGAGAGAGAGAGAGAGGTCTTGTAACCCCTTTGAGACAGTCTCCTTCCTCAGGTGCCTTCGGTGGAGTGGAAGCCAGAGTCCTGCTTGTGGCCAGTTCTTAGAAACCTGGAAGAAGCCCCTTCTCAGACTCCGAGGACAGAGATCGCCTTGTCCCTGGCTTCCGCTCGAAGAAAGGCATCTGGGGAAGGAGGCGGAAGGCTAGCAAAGCTCCTGCTGCCAAACTTTGAGAGCTAAATGCATCTCAGGAAGTAAACCGAACTCGAGGAAAGCTCCTGCTGCCAACTTCCTTCTTTCATTGAGTCTCAGGAGGGCCACGAGATCTCTCTGCTCCAAGATCCGTGTTAAGACTAGGAAAGCTCCGGCTGCCAACTTGGGGAGCAGAGGTTACTTAGTGCTGGGGGGAGGAGGGAGAGAGACACTCTGCACGTCCTCAGAGGCCGCCTTGTCACCTTTCCTCCAGGCGCGGCGTGGATTGGGAGGAGGGCGGGGGAGGGCCCAGGGGTGGGTCGGGAGGAGAAAGGCCCGGGGGCTGCTGGGTTTGGGACCCCTACTAAACCGGGTGCTTCCTTGCCTCCTTTTCTCCACCCACCGAGGTCCCTCTCTCTCTCTCTCTTTCTCTCTCTCTCAGGGAGGCTCCGTCGGGGGCGGCGTGGGGCTGGCTCTGGATGGCCCTGGCCGAGGGCGGCTGGTGCCTCTTGAAGGACGCCCTCTTCCCGCTGGGAGCCCCCTCCTCCTCCTCCTCGGCCTCCTGCTCCTCTTCCCGGGAGCCCCCCTGCCCTTCTTCCCCCTCGGCCTCCTCCTCCTCGGGCTGCTCCCCTGGAGGGGGACCCGGCCCTCTCCCGCTCCGGACCTTCAAGCAGGAGCCGGGCCTCGGCGGGGCTCCGCTGGCGGCCTTCCCCGAGGGCCGGGCGCTGCTGGGGCCCTTCGTCTCGCCCTCGGCGCTGCCCAGCTGGGAGGACGTCATCCTCTTGGCCGACCTCGACCAGGCCAACAAGCTCCTCTGGTCCAGCCGGGCCTCGACGGCGGCGGCGGCCGCCAAGATCGGACACGACCCCGCCGCCACCCAAGGGCCCCCTCCGCCCACGGCCCTGGAGGAGATGTACCACCATCACCACCACCACCACCACCACCATCATCCCCCGCCGCAGGGCCTCCACCAGGGCGCCTCCTACGACCCTTCCTCCCCCGGGGCAGCCGCGGCGGGGGCAGGCAACGGCGGCGGCGCCTTCGGGGCCCCTTCCTCCGGCTCGCCCGTCTACGTGCCCCCCACCCGCTCCATGCTGCCCTACCTGCAAAGCGGCGGCCAGAGCGGAGGGCCCTCGCCTTGGGCCCCTCCGACGGCGGGCCCCGACAGCCCCTCGCCCCCCTCCGCCGCCTCCTCCTACGGGGCCCCCGGCAACGGCGGCGCCTCCTGCGGCCAACGCTTCGCCTACAGCCCCCCGGCTTCCAACGGCGGACCCCGGGAGCCCTACAGCCCCCGGCCCTTGAACGGACCTTACTACGGGCCTTACGTCGGAGCCCAGTTCGGAAGCCCCGGCGGATGGGGAAGCCCCTTCGACAACTCCATGCTCCACTTCCCCGGGACCAGGGCCGCCCCCCTCGCCATGAGGGCCCCCTCGGCAGGTAAGCAGGCCCAGGCCGGAGGGCAGAGCAACAAGCCCAGCCAGCCAGGCCTCCCTTGGGCGGCAGCAGCCCAAGACCCAGCCAGAAACGCATGCCTTGGACAACCACAAGGCCTCACTAACGCCATGCTGCCAGCTCTCCAAGCTCCACTGGCTTCTGGAGCATCTGAACCGAGAACAAAACGAAAAACAGCCCCATAAGGAACATCTTCATCCCCCCCCCCCCGATGGCTTTTAAGCCCTTGGCCCGATGAAGAAGCCAGTGGAGCTTCCAAAGCTTGCAGCATGGAGACTGTGCATTTTGGTTGGCCCAAGAAAGGGATCCGTGGTTTGGTGGGTTTTTGTTGTCGCAAATTAGGTTTGGATACTGGATCTACCCAGAAAGCTAGTAAAAAGATCTCGGTTTGGGTCGGGAAAGGGGGATAGAAAAAGCTTTCATCCTCATCAGAAAATCTTCCCAGAGCCCAATAATAATAATAATAATAATAATAATAATTCCATGTATCTTTTTGCTGAGCAATCCATAAAGGGATCACTCTTGAGGCCAGTTTGGGATCTTCTTGTACAGGAAGAACCTGAAGATGCTAGACCTTTAATCCCAGCAGCAATCGGTAACTCCGACCATTGGGATCCCACTGAGTTCAATGAATGGATTCATGTTTGAAAGGAAGGCAGTCGATACTGGAACAGATGGATTTATGACTGTCCTGGTCCTTCTGCTTGTTGGATTCCCTAGAGCGCCCATCATGGGGGGTTTCCTTAGTGAGGTTGGCTCAGAAGAGTTTTGCCATTGCCATCCGCAGAGGCTGAGAGAGTGTGACTCAGGCGATGTCCCCCCAGTGTTGGGGCTTCATGTCCCAGCGGGGATTTGAACCCGGATCTCCAACGCTCAGAACCACACCGGCCCTCATTGTTTCTTATTCCCGCGGGGTTAATGGGGGGAAAGTTTCTTTGCTGATTTGCTCTGGAATGGTCTTTAGATGTCGGGTGGTTCCGAAATGGCCTTTAAATAGGAAGAGATTCGGAGGAGCTCTTCGTTTTTAGCTTGTGGAGCTGCCTTGGGTCCCTTTTTCGGAGAAAGGCACCATAAAAATGAATAATAATAATAATAATAATAATAATAATTCTGCATATATATATATATATATATTTGCAGAACTACTACTCTAGTACTACTATTATTACTATTATTATTTTCATTTTTATGTTGTATTTTGGGCTATATATTTTTATGCTATCATCTATCTATCTCAATGATCCTGGAAAATATATATATATATATTCCAGGATCATTGGGATATCTGTCTGTCTGTATGTCTGTCCAGCTCAATGATCCTGAAATATATATATATTCCAGGATAACTGGGACATCTAGCTATCTAGCTATCTAGCTATCTGTTTTAATGATCCTGGACTATATATATTCCAGGATCATTGAGATAGCTAGCTAGCTAGCTAGCTAGCTAGATAGATAGATAGATAGATAGGATAGACAGATGATAGCATCTATCTATCTCCTGGAAGAGGACAGCCTTTCAGGGAGATATGTCTAGTCTTTGATCCACTCACTTCGCGGTTGGACCATGAGTAGAAAATAGCATACAATGAGAAACTGGAATCAGACCGCGACCTTCGACAGCAGAATGGGGATCGTGTCCTTCCTTTCCTCCTCTGAAATCTCTTCTTATTCCTAAAAATAAAAACAGGCCAAGAGAAATACAAACGTATTCATTAGACTACTACATGAGGATTCCCAAGAAAATGAAGAAAACCAAGCCAGGGAAACAGAAAGGGATAAGATATAAAGATACAAGTCACACAGACCAGAAGGACAATAAGAGGTCCGGAAAGAGCTCTTATAGATAAGCATTTCAATTTTGTGCAATGTATGTTATGCAAGGTAAACAGCACAATAAAAAATGTAAGAATATCTGTCCTCTGGCGACTACAAGGTGATTTAAAAAGAAAGAAAGAAAAGCAATCCCTCTTCCTAATTCTGTAAACTGATTTTGGGCAAGTCACACTCTCTCAGCCTCGGAGGATGGCCATGGCAAACCCCCTCTGAAGCAAATCTTGCCAAGAAAACCCCTTGATAGGTTCCCCTTAGGGTCGCCTACGACATAAGTTGGGAAACGACTTGAAGGCACACAATAGCAACAAATTCTGCGGAAACCCCCGTTTTTTGGGGTGCGGCTGGGTTTCCCTGGCTCTGTTCACATCTCTTTCGGAGGCTACAAGCCTCTTAAAATAAATAGTTGCTTAAACAGTTGCTTTTGAAACTAGAAATGGTGGCTATTTCAATGTATTGTTCCTTAGGGAGGTGGCTGAAGTCTCAAAAGGGAGTGTAGGGGAAGGATCGCAAAAGCAGGGCATATTTGCACTTCAAATAAGAATTATTTCCCCCCAAAAAAGATATTTTTCCTTTAGTTTCCAAATGTTCAGTATTGCAGCAACTTAATTTCTTCAGCTCTGGAAATATGTGGAAGTAAAGGGGAAAAGTCAAAGTTAGGAAAATGCAACACAGCAAACACTAGAAATGTAGAGACTGGAGGGAATTGCCTTGTTTGAATTGTTTGGATTCTTATTTGGAGGAGCAATGCCTTCATTTTTTTTGCCTTGCTGGAAACCTTTAGCCTGAATCTCAAACTAAGCCAAAACCAGTTCCTAAGACTTACTAGAGTAGACCTATTGTATCACTGGATTTACCAAAGTGTTGGGCTTTGCCCTTCCGTGGGTCTACTTTAAGTGGGACCCCCAAAAATTGAATCTGGGTTAGTGAAATCAAAGGGGTTAAGGCCAAAAGAGTGGTTTGAGTAGTTTGAACATTTGGCTAGGAGCAGGGTTCAAATCCAGAGCAAGTCACACTCTCTCAGGAAGGCAAGAGCAAAACAAACTACCTTTGAACAAATCTTGCCAAAAACAAAAATACAAAAATGCCGCAAAACAGCAACATAAAGCGACACACAACCGTAAAATCCCATATCTGTAGGTATGGAGGGCTGACTCTGACTAAATCCAGGCTATAGGGGTATACTTCTCACAGTGCAAATGGTATGGAGGACACCATTGGAAATAAGGAGAGGAAAAAGAGTTATTCTCACATACACACATGCCACTCCTGGGGAAAAGAAAATATAGACACAGTTTGAAACTTCAGTGGAGGGAAGAGTAGGTTAGACTAATAGAGTTGGGTTAGTTGGGAGAAAGTCCCTATATTGGGAGAAAGGCGGGATATAAGGAAATAATAATAATAATAATAATAATAATAATAATAATAATAATAATAATAATAACGATGGAAATCTGGGGTGTGGGGGAAGGAAAGGAGAGAGGCTGGAAACATGTGAGCTGGAAAGAGCAGGAACCCCATTGAGTGTGGTGACTGACAAATAGTTGGAATATAGCAAATAGTTGGAATAAGATTAATAATAATAATAATAATAATAATAATAATAATAATAAATGGTTTATAAGGATCTTTCCTTAGATTGCCTCATCTCTCTCTCTCTCTCCACCTTCACTATCTCGGCTGGGCTGCTATCACTGCCTTACTGACAAGTAACCTGTCCAGGGTTTTGCTAAAGCAAGTAAGGAGAAGAAACAGGGCTAGGAAAGGGGATATTTTAATTGAATTTAATTTTGTTTTTGTAGTTTCATCCTTTTCCCAGAGGTGAGGAAAAGGTGTGGAAGGAAAGGCAGAGAGGGAAAGACCCACTTTTTCCATCTGGGCTGCCAGGTGGAGTTCTGAAATCTGTAGGGCCTAGAAACTTTTATGCAGGGGTGTGTGTGTGGGTGTGTGTGTGTGTGTGTGTGTGTGTGTGTGTGTGTGTGTGTGTAGTCATCCCAAAAGTAACTTTCCTGAGCTCTGGAAATCTGGGGTGTGGGGGAAGGAAAGGAGAGGCTGGAAATATGTGAGCTGGAAAGAGCAGGAACCCCATTGAGTGCAGTGGAAATATTCACAGAATATTTCTGTGAAGAACTGAACAGATATATCTAATAACAAGCTACTTTTAGAATGGCCAGGCCTTTAGGTGAAGGTGTTTTAAAGGACTTAAACAGACTATCTATCTATCTGTCTATCTATCTATCTATCTATCTATCTATCTATCTATCTATCTATCTATCTATCTATCATATAGTCTTCAAAAGTGGAGTCCTAAATGCAGTGTCTAGGAAGCAAGTCCCACAAAAATAGGATTGCGTTGTAGGCAACTGTGATGGGCCAGACTTGCCTAGGGTTGTCCTGGGGAACTTTAGCCCCATTCAGCTCAGGCAAGCTTACTCCTGTGCATTTGCTCTCCCTTTATTCACTGGAATCTAAAATATGGTTCTTCTACACATGACTGGTTCGATTGGTATGCATTGATCTGAGTGAGGCTTACTACCAAGTGTGTATTGGTCTTCCTTTACTAAATGACATGCAAGTAGATGAAACAGAGATCAAGCTGCTTGGAGGGGGGGGAGAAAATTTATTTATCTTGCTGTCTCTAGTAATAGTTTCAATTTACTTATAGGAATTAATTAAAGGTTGGGGCGGTTTTGTTTAGGCATGGGAACCACCTTTCCACCTTTGGTTTTCACATATGAAAAGAAGACCCTCCAAAATACAGGGACTGTATTTCTTTCTACTGTAAGCTTTTACATATTCTTTGCAATGCTTTTTAAAAACCCTGCCTTTCCACTCAAAGAGGGTTCATGACTGAACACTAATTAAACCACTCGGCTATTAAATCCCACCACCAGGAACAAATAGTTAAAATCAACAATCATTTGATTAGTACTAATATTCATTAATATGTCACTACTTTTTCCTGCTTTCCCAAAAGCAGCTGAAGGTGTCAAGAAAGAGGTTTTTTTTTACAAAGTCAGTCCACTGAAATCCCAGTCGATCACATTTCCCTTTACTTTATAAAGCTTTTTCATATAGAAGGTCCCAATGCTTGTCAGTTAATTCACTAGAATAATTTGAAAATGAATTGGTCCTGAATCCGTAATGAAATATCTAAAGAAGATGCGGCAAAAATGTGCAGAGTTGGCTGAATATTTTGTTCCAGCTATTTTACAACAAATCGTTTAGTCATATACAGCGCAAACCGTAGTGTCAATATTTATTCTATAACAAGAAGGTGTTGCTTAAAATCATCTCTCCCCTCCATTTCATTTCAGGAGATCTGAGAGCAAGATTTACTTTGGGTTTAAATCAAGGAGAAATTCCCTTTCTAGGATTCAGATTAACTTTAATCAGACAGAGATAATGCTGGTTAATTGAAAGGGAAAGGAAGAGATAACTGCCAACCTAAAAGATAAACACTGAGATTGCATTTTAAAAGATTATATTTAGGAACAGAGAAGCAATCCTCCGAATACACTGACCCATGTTAATTTCAATTAAATTACGAAGTTAATTTTAATTAAATTAAAGTGGGTGTTACTGGAAATTAACTGCCACTTCTTTGGAAGAGATCTTTAAGCAACTGAAGTCTATGGCTAGGTTTGGTTTCCCTTTAAAACCCTCCTCTTCCCTAAAATATGGGTCTGGGTAGTATTAAAAGAAGAAATAAGTAGTTTTAAAGAATATATTTCTATTCTCCTAATTCTTTTTACTCTTGAAAGATCATTATCTAATAAAAGAAACTGCTGTCCACAAGTGAAATGTTGCACGCATGTTGTTAACATGTACTAACATCAGCAAGGGAAAAGGAAGATGTCTGGGAGACAGTCAGATGCCTGGTTAGTGTTGTAAAATATCCCATGCCTCATTTTTAAGTCTACCTATTTTTCAGTATATATTAGCAGTGAGGACAGTGGGATGTTGTCTGCTGCCATAAACAATAATAAGATAGGTGTAAGGCGGGGAATTTTTTGTTTTAATTTTGGGTCAGAGAAGTTTAAAGCTATGTTACTACATAAGGGTTACTCATTAATATTAAATTGCCAAGAGCAACATACATATATATCTGAGAGCATTTGTTAAGATTTTTAAAAAGGTTTCTCTTAAGAGGAGGTTTGAGAGAATTTGGAGACTTAATAAATTTAACTTGAATTAAGCTTTTGTGGATGGCAGTCCATAAAAGGCCTTGCTAAATTAAACGTATTAGTCTTAAAGCTCCCCAAAGAGTCCTCTACTCTCACTCTTTAATACAGAATTTATTCAGAGTTAATTCAACCCTGTCTCACATGAGTGAAATTTTACCCAAATATTACCAAGAAAACTAAAATCACCAGGATAATTGATATACCAGTTTTGTCCATAGCAGTTCCTTAGGCCATTTGTTTACCTGGAAATAAAGCTCACTGAATACAGAGGCCCTTAGCACTGAGCGCATGGGACATCACTGTTGGATCCTACTTGCATTTGGGATCATGGAGGGAAATTTACAAAAGGCAGCAAGTAGCAGTCCTTTCTCCTTCTTGCACCACTCTGTGACCCCCAGATGCAAGTAGCATCCAACAGCTCTGTAAATTTCCCAGACACTATGGAAAAGCAGTCAGACTGTGATCTGTAGAGCCTCTGTTCCATCGGCCCTGATGGAATAATCAACACGAAGGAGGTGTTCAAAAAGAATATGACTGCAGCCTTTTAAAATGTGCAGTTTGGAAGGAAATCTCCCTTAGGGCCTTATCTGTGGCTTGATTACATCCTTGCCCCATCGAAATTGCAGGAGATGTTTACAATCCAACTCAAAGTCTGACACCTAGAAAAGTTTTACTTTATGTAAAGGCACCAGATCCCATCTGATCTTGGAAGCTAAGCCATGTCAGCCCTGATTAGTACTTGGATGGGAGACCACCAACAAATTCCAGGTGCTGTAAGCTGTATTTCAGAGGAAGGAACTGGCAAATCTACCTCTGAGTTTTCCTTGCCTAAGAAGACTTTGTGAAACTCGTGGGGTCTCAATAGACCAGTAGTTGGAAATGTTTCCTGGGGTATTCTGGGAGTTTGGACATTGACCTGGCAATTTTTGGGGTAGTGGGGATTTCATTAGGTCTTTCACAATTGGGTTACATGCCTTTCTAGACATCGTAAGCTGTTAACTGGTTAAAGTTCAATGACTGACCAAGTAACTTTACAGTTTCCCAATACTGAACTGTGTTTGTAAAAAGATTTTCAGGACGACTGAAAAAGATTAAAAATGCTGAGAAGTGTGGATGAAATTTTAAAAATTAACTCGTGTAGAAAACTATTGATTTAAAAAAAATAGTTTAGAACATTGTCTGAATTAATGCTATGAGACTTTATGCAGCACAATCCTCTATTCCATGTTTACTTGGATATTGTTTTATTCAGTGAGGTACTCCCTAGGCCAGGGACTGAAGCCCTAGTGTCTTACCTAAAACAGATGAAATAGAGGAAATCAAAGAGGGAAACTCTCCATGTTGAGATGTTATTTTTATGAGACAGTAATTAACCACTTTTGAGGACATTAATCAGCATGAAAGCCATTTATAATTCACCACTAATGTATGCTCTGAGAAAATAAGCAGCAAGATAATTTCTTTCGATATTCCAGTGCCAGTTCAGTTTCAGATTCTGACTTGAAAGTAGCCCATTGCTTCACATGTTAGCATAACTGTACTGTATCTTTTGTACACACTTCAGCTGCTTTAGTTTCCTTACATGCCAATCCTAATATAGTGGGATTTATTCTAATTAGAGTTCAAAAAGTTGTATAAAAAGTTACTAATATAGTTGGATTTATTCTAACCAGAGTTCAAAAAGTTAAAAAATGTATCCACCAGCTATCATGGTCAATGTTAGCCAATGGATTCTGGAAGTTGTGGTCAAAAAGTAACTTTCTCAACTCAAGCCCTATTGTAATGTATTTCCAATTGGGATGCCCAGTAGGATGCCTAGATAAGTTGGTCAAATACAAAGATTATCACTGTGACTATAGATAAAGAAGTTTAAATAGCAAGAGAAATAGTCTATCAGTAAGAAACTTGCTCTCCTCTATCTATCTAATCTGCTATTACTTAAGATTCTCTGTTGGGGTTTCAGTGCAGGAAAATGTTCAAGAGGCCTGTGCTTTATTGTTATGACATTTATTATTTGTATCTCGCTTGTTTTACAACTGCGTGCTGCTACATACGCATGGCAGGGGGTTGAACTGGATGGCCTTGTGGTCTCTTCCAACTCAATGATTCAATGAATACAATTGCTAGATATTTCAAGGTGTGTGACTCAGTGACTTGTGTGTTTGGCAAAACCTCTCACCTTCTCAGACTTTCTGAGTAGGTCGTTTAGCCAAGGGCACTCATGACACAATAATAAACCACTCCATGCATAGGGTCAATCTTTTTGGAAAATGGCCCCAATCCTAAGAGCTCTACACTTGTGGTATGGGCTACTTTTGCAGATAATGTAGAACAGACATCACTCTAGCTGCAGAATGAGGTGGGAATCATGGGGCCCTCTAGATATTTTTTGGGCTGCAACTCCCAGCATTCCTTACTGGCTAGAGCTGCTGGGAGCTGCAGTCCAAAAAACCTTTAGAGGGGCATGAGATTCCCACCTTTGCTTTAAGCTAATTACTTTCTCTCACCTAACCTCCCTCCGATCGTTAATACTGATACAGCGGCCTACTTGACTAGGCTTTTTAGGAATATCCTTTCAACACATAGAGAAGTGTGTGAATACAGAGTAGATGTAGTAAATGATGACGAATACTATAGGTTTGCTTGATTCTTGTAAGTGATGGCGGAGAGATGCAGCCTGGACATATAAAAACAGTCTTTGGATCACAGCCATGGTCTCAAGTGAATTTATATAAAAATATAACCCAATTCAAGTGCGCTGAGCTCTGTTCTGGAATCAATAAGGGATACCAACCATTTTGGTTGTTTTTCTGTTAGAGAGTAACATATGCCTTACCTTTCCTGCCAACAATTTCTTTGGAAATGTATAGATGAAACTGTATATATGTGCATATGAACATCTTTGTATATATGTGTATATGAAAATGTATATATGAAAATCTTTGTTGTTGTTATGGCCCTTCACTTTAATGATGAGGATCTTTTGCTGTTGTTTTCTTGGAAAGATTTATGCAGAGGAGGTTTGCCATTGTCATCATCTTAAGCTGAAAGGGAATTCGAACCCTGGTTTCAGTGCAGACAACTCAATGCTCATAACATTCATAAGAAGTCAGGTGGAGATGTATAGTTCAATACAGTTCCATATGTGTAAAAAGAGCTATCCAGTCAGTTCATTGTGGAGTAAACTGATCACAGCGATATAGATATTGCTTTTGTAATTCACACCTGCACCAACATGAGTTTGGTTTATAGTCTCACTAGACTAACCAGAATAGATTAGAATAACATTAATTACAATTTAAATTTTTCCCCTAAAGACACTTAAGTTCTGCATTGATCTGTTTAAATTGGTGTACTTACCATTGAATTGATTTGATTTCTAAGCCATCTATCAAACATACTCTGCAGCTGGTCCCTTAAAAATAACATGGATTAATACAGACTCCAAAGTGGAGATATACTGTATATTTAAAAATTCCCACCGCTAATTACCTCAAATAATTAATAGTAAATCACTTTAACTGCAGTTAAGTGTATGAAGTGTAAACTATATGCAGGTCACAAAGATATCTTTTGATTAAAATACAGATCAGTGGTACTAAATCGTGGCAAATAGACGGTTTGTGAAACCCAGAATTTAATCTTGAATTTTTAGGAAACAAATCAAGAGCATATGGAAAGCAAATGACTTTTTGATTAAAACAATGAAAAGAAAACCGAGTCCAAATAAATAATTTTGGTGCTCCAGAACACAGTGGGACTGAAAAGCACTGGAGACAAGTAAGAGACAAGAGCATGGAAGTAAATGTTTATTAGCTTGTAGTTGTTGCTCTTTTGCCACCAATATTTCAGACTGTCTGGAAACTTTAATTTCACAGGATGAGCCTGTCCTATTTGGGGGGTCAAATCTTATCTGGTATGTTAATGAATTTTCACAAATGGCCACCAAGCAGAGAGAGAGAGTTCAGGGATTGTGGGTGGATCTGGGATGATCTTTTGTCAACCGCAGGAGAGATTTGGGGGGTGGCCTGAGGTCTCTAGAAAGAGCAGGGATCTACCTTACAGACTTGCTCTGACAACAAGCCAGATAAAAAGACCTGGATCTGTTATCACTTTAAAAGCCCATTTTAATTGCCCAAAGGACAAGAGGAGAGACTGGGTGTCTCCTTGCAAAATCATTTTTTCAGAACAGCCTTGGAAGACGGGATTACTTGCCACATGATGTTTGTTTCATTTTATGACCAATCTTTTGTAGGTTTTTTAAATATATTATATGGGACTGTAGTTATATATTATATATTATAATATATATTGTGTGTGTGTGTGGTGGTGTGTGTACACATACTATATATACACACACCCCAGCATACAAGATAATATTTGACACACACACACACACACACAAAAGGACAGGCTCATCCCATAAAATTAAGTTTCCAGATGGTTTGAAATATTGATGGGAAAAGACAACTACTACAAGTTAATAAACTTTATTTAGTGCTAAATTTTTCTGATTTGCTTATATAATTTTTTGTTTTATATATATTATTATATATATGTTATATATATATTAATACAGTTTGTTATATATTATATATTATATACAATTTAAATATTTATTTCGTACTAAATTTTCTGGGTTGCCTATTAAATTTTCTAGTTTGTGTGTGTGCGTGTATATTATATATATACATATATGAATTATATATTGTTTGTTTATTTATTATATATTATATACCGTTTCAACATTTATTTCAGTGCTAATTTTCTGTTTGCTTATAAATTTCCTAGTTTGTGTATAGTTGAAAGTGTCCAATAGTTTCTAAGGAGTCTAGGAATTTTTCGATATCTGGAAAATTTGGCAAGTAGTGTTACTTTGGTTTTTTTTAAAGTGCTTTTTTGTGATCCTATTCAGTCCAGATTTTCCTAACTGCAGCTTTTAGCCCCTGAGTGGTTCAGCTGATGATGCCCCCGTTTCTAAGGAACCTGTGAGATGGTTCTTGGGGGGAAGTGGCACTTTCCAAGTGTTCAGAGATCGTTCAGTCTGTTTTGAAGTTCAACCTGATCAAAGCCACTGGGAAACTGACAGAGCGGGATTGAGAAGAAGAGAAGTTTGATTAGACTAAAAACGTAGCAATCCTGCAAGGGCTACAGAATAACAGACAAAGGGAAAAGAAAGGAAAGGACAGGTTATTCCTATTTGGAATAGGAACATTAGAAGTGCTTAATTAATACTTTAGGAGGAACTTGGAGGATGCAAGGATCCGTTTGGCACCGCTTTTGAACTGCCAAGGCTCCCTGCTCTGGAATTCTGGGATTTGTAGTTTGTGGCGGCACCTGCCACCACAAACTACAAATCCCAGAATTCCAGAGCATGGAGCCGTGGCAGTTCAAAAGCGGTGCCGAACGGTTTTCTTGCCAAGGTTCGCTCTCAAGAGAGGTTTTGCCTTTGCTTGCCTTTGAGGCTGAGAGAGTGTGACTTGGCCAGATCACCGAGTGAGCCTTCAGGCTGCATTTGCTGCAAAGCTACAAAGGAGGACAGTCCTCCGAAGAAAACGCGAGGCGATCTCAGCGCGGCGGGCTCCGCGTTTTTAATTCCAATATTGGCGGCCGATCGGCTGAAAGGATCCTTTGTAAAGGGATCCTGGAATCTCAGAAGCTTTTTTCCCATTTTTAAGGGGGGATCTCTCAGGACATTTATTATGTATTTACTTATTGGGTCGCCCGCCTTTCTCAAACCAGGAGGCTGACAAAATTCTCTGCTGCAATAAAAGAAGGACAAAGAGTTTTTGCAGCGGAAACCGAAAGGCAGAGAGTTTAGCGGTTCGGAACCATTGACACACTTATAAGATAGACCTGAGGATCAGTGGGTGGGTTTCAACATTTCGTTTTAATAAATAATAATAATAATAAATAATAATAATAATAATATAATAATAATATAATACATTTATATATTTGATGCCAAGGAAAACTTCTGTCTGTTCCTCTTCGCTTCCAAGGCGCTTACTTACACTCAGGAGGATCAAATGGCTGGTCGGTTTAAGTAGGGAAACATGCTGGTTTAAACTGCACATTGTAGTATTGTACTGTTTCTACAATGTGCAATTAGAATGTACAATGTTCAATATACACAATGTGCAATTAGAATGTACAATGTACTACAATGTACATTTAGAATGTACAACATAAATGTACAAATTGTAGTACTGTACAACACTGTACTACTGGAATAAATCCCAAATTTGGGAGAGAGAGGTGGCTGGCTCCAAATGAAGAGTATTCAGGTAAATTATATTATTATTATTATTATTATTATTATTATTTATTATTATTATCCAAATTCCTGGTTGTTCATCTCCTGCTTACTTTGCCTCCTTGTCTCCTAATTTATTATTTTAGAGGTGTTTGATCATGTAATGTTGTTGTTTTAGATTGTACTGCCGCTTGGCAGGTTTTATTCCCCCCCTTATTTTATTTGACCCTTACTATGTGCAAACTTTACAGTCAATAAATAATAATAATAATAATAATAATAATAATAATAATAATAATAGGTGTACAAAGCTGACAGCTCTGCAGTGGTCTCCTTACTTGGGAGCAAATCCTAGCAAAGGAAATGGGACTTACTCCTGAGTAAACTTGGAGGCTCAATCTGAATTCTTCTTCTTGGAAGAAGATTTTTGTGGCCTCTGTCCCTGGAAGGAAAAGCAATGAGGATCCCGATATGAATCCTGACTTATGGCAACCCTATCCTAGGGTTTTCCTGGCTAGATTTGTTCAGAAGGAGTTTGCCATTGCCTTCCTCTGAAGCTGTGACTTAAATAGCCCCACCACACCCTACCGCTTCCCATTGCTACTCAACTACTCCAAAGTTACAAACACTGTACTTCTGGTTTACTCATCAGCTCAGAAGTGAATCTCATTGAAGTCAATGGGGTTGGCTCTTGAGAAAGTGAAGCACAGAAACTCCACTTATAGGAGATTTTTCCCCCTGCCCCCCTCTGGGCCTACAACAAACTCCCATTCCCAGAATTCCATAGTATTGAGCCAGGACAATTAAAGCAGTGTCAAACCGGGTTATTTCAGCAGTGTGGATAGGGCCAGAGAAGAGGGAGCAGAGATGGGCTTTGAACAATAATAAGTGAACCAAGAATAAGTGAACCATTTCCAGATGAAGAAAATAAGAGAGACCATTTCCAGACATGGGTCTGTAGATCGCATAGAGAACTTGGGATATGGCTTCCAATGTCTATCCTGTCCATAAACCCTTATGGGAGTCACCATCTCTTTCAGGGGTTCCCAAGCTTGTGACCCTCCAGGTGTTGCTTGGACTTCAGCTCCCAGAATCCCCGACCAAGTTGCTGGGAGTTGAAGCCCAAGGCATCTCAGTGGCCAGGGTTAGGTTCTGGAGAACCTGGAATGAGCTGCAGGGAAAACATGAACGCCCTTGAAGGAAAGAAAAGTGGGATCTCAACTGTAGTGAACTCAGAGGCCGAATGAGGGTGAAGTAGCTAGAAAGGGAATATTGAGGGCTTTAAAAAGTGGTGGTCACAGTCTACCTGAGGAAACCTCTCCATGGTATCCCCCAGAGGTTGAGGAACCCCATGTCAAAAGGGCCAAGCTGGCACTCATCCTCTTGGCCTTGTATTGGCAAGGGGAGTATTTTTTTATCCTGGCTGCTGAGCAGTGTGATACTTTCTTATCCTGATGCTGATCTCCTTGAATACTGCAATTTGTTAAATTATGCTTTTATATAAATTCTATGTGTGGGAATAGCCTCTGGAGCAATGAGAATACTGATGCTCCATGAAAATCTTGCCCCTCAACGACAATTCCCTTGTTGTTGTGTGGCAACCCTAAAGCTATCATGGGGCTTGCCAAAGTTCGCCTACTGGGTTTCCATGGTTGAGG
>NW_024802936.1:240163-305163 GCF_019175285.1 Sceloporus undulatus | reverse complement strand
GAGATTCTCTCTCTCATCAAATGAGCCTTGAGATTTTTAGGGCTGGATTTTCAGGAATTCAAAGTATGTCTGTGTGCATTAGGATTAGAAACCACCAATTCCCTAGAATGAAGCAATCCATAAAATATTGCCTGAACATTCCTGACAGTTTCTATTTTGGCTCTGTTTAAGTTTGTTGACCCAGGAAGCAAGTAAATCCTAAATATTGCCATTCTTTATCGAGGACTTTAAATGTAATAAAGCATATTTTTGGGAGGTTTTTCCCCCCTCCTTCTTTGAAAGTCATGTCTACTACAGGAATGACCATTCACTGAATGTGAATGTCAGGTGAGCAACGCAGTAAATCAGTGTGGACATATAATTTGTGTGGCGTGTGGTGCTGGGATGAACTGCAAATGAAGGGCTCTTTATTTCTTTGCCTCTTTGAATTAAGGCAAAGGAAGAAAATGTCAACCTGCTTCTAAAACATGGGGGGCTGGGTGGTGGGCAGAACTACAACTCCCATAATCACTGTGTGTACTTATAATCCAAAAAAAGAAGTTGTAGCCTACAAAAGTAAAATGTTGTGTCTATTTCTCCCTTGACTATAAATTCTGCACTCTTCCCATTCAATAAAATCCAATCTCTGTTTTGCACCTTCCCTTTGGTCCTCAACATGGTCACCCTTATCCAGAGACAATTCAGTGATTCCCAGACTATGGCCTTCCAGGTGTTTTTGGATTTCAGCTCCCAGAAGCCACAGCCATTTTGGCCAATAGTTTGGGATTCTGGGAGCTGAAGTCCAAAAGACCAGAGGTGGGAATCACTGCTGGCTTCAGAGTTGAAAAAAGAACTTGGCTTCTTTTCCTCTTGGAGCTGATCATTATTTTGGTTGAAGGATTTGGGTTCAGAGACAGCAGGCCAAAGGCCTCCTTTATCTTTCTGCATCTTTCATCCTGGAGGCTGTGGTGACACTGAGGGATTTATGGCTGCTTCTGAGTCATGACCTCCTCAGGGCCAGGGCCTGCAGGCAGCCCTCTGCTGCTGGGCATATTCTCCAATGACAGAAGGATGCACCAGGCATCACCCAGGACTAGAACCTGATTGGGCACACATTTATTATACCCTCCAAATATATTCTTAAGAGACAGAGTCCAAGCATGTCTTACATGTACACGATCTGCAGGCTAATAACATAATCTCAGTTCACTCATGCTTACAGAACCTTGGCCTCGCTTTGCAAGAAGGAAAGGTGCATAAGCATATTTTACAAAAATATATGACATTTGAAATGCCACTTAGCAGCAGAACCTCAACTCAATGGCAGAAAAGCATAGAAAATATGTAATATTTTAAAGGTCATAATGGTGCTCCTTCAAGTGAGAGGCTCTCTTGGAACCTACATTGACCTGCATTTGTGTGCGGAAAGAAACGTGTTCCTCCCCCTCCCCACCATAAGCATTTGAATAACTTTAGCCTTAAATTATCATCATTTTTTTCTTTGTCATTGGCTACTCTTTTACTTTTGTAATCTACTACATTTTTAATTACCGCGTTTTTCATCATTATGCTCTATTACAGTATATTAGCTGAAAACCTAAGAACTCATCTGAAGGGCAGGATGGATATATATATATTCATACACAGTAACAGATAAAATAGCATATTGCATTTGAAACTCTTTTTTCCAGTTCATCCACCCTGCAGCTGGTATATATTTATATGTACATTTTAAAAAATACAGGAAACTGTGTAAGAATTGAAGTCACTATTATAGTTCTTGTTATTACTAGTCCTGTATAAAATCTGATGCCATTATTGGTTTGACTACGCTGACTTTGCAAGGGTTTTTGGCATAACTTTAGTAGTGTTCCTTTTTATCTGGGCTGTGTCACCTTCACGAGTCTGTTCAAGGATAAACAAACACATTGAGAGAGACAATGAGCTTTTAAAAGTCACACTTTCCTCATTGGATCACCACTTCTTCGGTGAGGTTACCATAAGGCAGAGGCATTTCAAAGTTAGTCACAGTGTGGGTTTCAAAATGGCTATTTACCCAATTCCATTAAATAGGACATAATCTAATTAGGAGAAATAAGGGGAATGGAGTACTTTGCTCGGTTGTTACCTCTTAATCCTCCAGCTGCCGGTTTTGTCTTATGAAAAGACCACAACATAAGACAACTGTAATTTTAAAATAAACTAGAGACACAAACATGTCAAGAAAATCTCATGATAGGTTCACTTTAGGGCTGCCACAAGTTGAAGGTGCGCAACACCAAACAACAGAGATAATGGATACATTGTTTTAAAAAGGGGGTACACAAACACAGTATGTTCATTTTAAAAACCCCACATATTTTCAAAAGCAACATTTGAAATTTAATTTTGAAATATTTTAAATGAGCCCCTCAAAACTAGATTAGAAGATACTAGGTTTATGCCACTTTGGAAGTAAAGGGCAACAAAATAATCAAGAAAACTCTATTATAAATTATATCATAAATGATAATATGTGCACCAGTCTGGGCCACATCCCAAAACACTACAACAAAAATGAGTAAAAATGAGATGAAGGGAAATTTAGATGTGAAATGGCCCATTTAGTGTGACTTGCAACTAACTGTTGCTGATCAAAGGTTTTCCATTTTATTTAATTTATATGTACCCCGAATGTGGTTCTCTGTAACTACCAACTCTACATTCATACCTGGAAAATAACGTAATAGCCATTTTAACATTTTTAAAATGACTGTTAAATTGTGAAGTCTTGGGAAAAATGTAAAAATTAAGGAAACAGTTTCCCTGGTTTTTCCTGAAGCCTCTCCCCCCCCAAAAAAAATTGAAAGAAAAAAAGGGTTATGAAATATTTTATTTTAAAAATATGAACAACATGTTTAATATATTATATTCACATATTTATTGTCTCAGATTAATTTTTTAAAACTATGTGGAGGAACACATTTATATAAATCCATATGAGTACGTATCTGATCACTGTAATCTCTGGTCTTGGATTTCCTTTTCTCAGTTCATTTTAAGAGAATGAATCCATTAGGTTTACTGCAAGGTATGAAGAAGTAATGGGAAACAAAATATTTTTCCCCGTTTTACTGATGTTTTGTTCTTTTTTTTGGGGGGGGTTGTTTCTTTTTTTTAGGGGGGATTGCTTGCTCAACATTTTGATAAAACTAGAGTGGTCTCTTATAGTTTAGGTGTTTTTTTACATTTCAGGAACTTGTAGCTCCATTTGTAGCAAAAATGTTTTTTAAAAAATACGTTCAATTTATAATTGTAATTTTCAGTTGGGCAGGTTGATATTGCGTTTTTCAATTTTCCCAAAATTATCCTTTTTTTCCCCTTGAAAAATAATTGGGGGGGAAAACTCTCTCCATGGCTCCAAAATTTCTGGAAATTTTACATTCCTAGATTAGACAATTTGCTTCCCAGCCATTTAGCTGTTAATATGAATTATACTGAAACTATAAGAAATGATGTGTATATGTAATGAGAGAGAGAGAGAGAGAGAGAGAGAGAGAGAGAGAGAGAGCACTGAGGATTTTAACAGCTTTATCTTTAAAATCAGATGGGCTGTAATAAAACTAATGTTGTTTAATATTGTCAGGACACTCTTCAGCTAATATACATTTAACTGATAATGTGGCTCACATTTTTGTAATACAATGTGTGTTTCTAATTAATTGAGAAAAGATTAAAAAGAAACTTTATCGTCTGATTTTAAAACAATACTGGCAAGTGCTATTTGTGTGTGTCAGTTGTTTCAAAAGGAGCGCAGTTGTTAAGAACTATTTCTAGCAACACAACAAATAATTTTGCAGAAAGAAGAGTGGAAACCGAGTTCAATTTATGTTTGCTAAACATTTGCAATCTTGGATGAGAGGAATACAGCTCTCTGGAACTGACTTTTGTTTTCTGTGTAAATGTGTTAACATTTGTAAGGTTATAGATAATTGCTGATCCTTTTTAAAAAAAACCTTGTGCAAAACAGCAGATTTATGATATAGCTAGAATTCCTTGCCTGTGATTAATGTAAAAGAGATCAATTGCTACAGGAAATTTTATAACCCCTTCACCTTCACTTCACATCTTTATGGAGACTGGCTTCAGTTATGATCGATGGGGTTGTAAAACTCTTTGTTGTACAGTTATTTCTGATGTAACGTTGCCTCATCTTGGCTCCAAACTCTGCTGAAGAGTGTCATAAATGACTTGTTTATAATATAGACCTTTCTGCTCTTCATGAGCTGCCCACCCCCTCCCCAGTGAAAGCCCACTTCTGCAAGGCATCTTGGACTTATTTCTCCACATAATTCCCAGAAAACTAACAGAGTGGGTTTTATATATTCAGATGATTCAAGTGATCATCTAGTATGCTAGAAAGTCAGAAACATGGGTTTTGAAAATGAGTACAGAAAGGGGGTTGAAAATGAGTGTCTTCCTCAAGGTCATTATGCATCTCTGTAGGTTCAATTCCGCATGAAGTTGTGTCTATCTGCCCTTGGGAAAGTTAGTAATGTCTTAAGTGAAGCCACATATCTTTCCCATTGGATGGTGTGAAATAAGAATCCAACCCAATGTTCTGCTATGTAAACAGTCTGCTGCCACACTCCAGAATTTTTTTTGTAGTTTCATACCACTTTATCTGTCATTTTGGCACCAACCTATGGACTCCTGTGATTTGTAGTTTATTGTGGCAGTAGAGCTTGCTGACAGAGAAGGCTAAATGTCTCACAAAACTACAAATCCCAGAATTCCAGAGCATTTATTCATAGCAGTTAAAGCGGTGTCAAACTGCATTAATTCTACAGTGTAGATGCAGCTATGGACAAACGAATCAATATTATCTTTTACAAATGTGGAACGTTTTACAGTGTCATAGGCAAAATATATATGTGGGGAATCAACTGAACATTTCAGTCTTCTGTGCTTCTGAGATGCTAGCTCCTCTTTTCTGCCTGCTTCTCTCATTTTTTCTTTTTCTTTTCATAGGCAGTATACCATCATAGAGACTCTTGTGGCTTCTGCGCTGGGGTGGGGATATGCAAACTATTCATGTGTTCTGCCATTATATTTCTCTGTTTTTGCATTTCCTTCTGCTTGCCTCTAGCCTTCTCAGAGACGACTGGGTTTGTCCTGTGCTAACTGTCACACTACAACTACCACCCTCTGGCGCAGGAACGCAGAAGGAGAGCCCGTTTGTAACGCCTGTGGCTTGTACATGAAACTTCATGGGGTAAGCAGCTATTTCAGTATTATCAGGAGTTATTTTGGTCCCTGCCTGGTGCGTGGTGCACTCTGTCCTGGAGCCATTCCTTGGAAGGAATGTACATTAACTTTCAGGGAAGAGAAGAGCCACATCCCACTTTACTAGAGACAGAGAGAGACGGAGAGACACACCAGCTATTAAATGACAGGGAAAGATATCAACAGAGAAATCTATAACACTGTATCCTAGCACAGCCCCTTATTTAATGTGCCAGTTCAATATAGAAGTAATTGATTATTGCTGTTGGCAGACCATAAGCTTTGCAAATGACTGGAAGAAAGAGCCATCTTCATCTGGAAGGTTTAGTTGCTACATACTTGACAAATTCTAAGCAAGAACAATTTTTCCTCCACAAGAGAAGACAAATGAGACATGCTAAAAAGCAGATTAATTGAAAGTTTGCTGGTCTCCTCCTTGTATCAAATGCTGACAACATACACTGTTGTCAATATGCCTTGTATCATGTGCTGACAATGACATAGAAGAAAGTATACCTGAATAACTTGTGGAAAAGGCTGTGTTTCTGCTTCCACTGCTGTATAGAATCCAAAATAGTAAAACTGTTAATAGAACAAATTTCCTATTTGATAGGCTGTGGCTGGATTGAGCCTAGCACCACCTCCTCAAACCCTACTCAAAAGGTGATCATCACTTCTTGGGCTCCCAGCATTTTATCTCTCTTGCCTCTCTTCGTGGAACACAAGGCAGCTTATAACAACATTAAAACAGGATGAAGTTAAAACCTGAAAAAAGTAAAAGCACAATTAAACTATCATAGGCAAATAAGATGACTGTAAGAAGTATGAAATCATTTGAAAACTTTACAGCGACTCTCATAAAAAGGCATTTCTGCATAACCAATTAATCATCAAATATCTGGTTAAATAAAAAAGACTTTGCCAGTGAAAGGAAACTAGAGATGGAAGCCAGCCTGGCCTCCTGTAGTCAGGAATTCCACAGCAAAGACTTTCTCCCATGTCCTCACCAGATGGGTCTGAGGCTGCATCCACACTGTAGAAATAATCCAGTTTGACACCACTTTAACTTGCATGGCTCAATGCTATTGAATTCTAGGAACTGCAGTTTGGTGGAGCTGTGTTCTGGTGCCCCACCAAACTACAATTCCCAGAATTCCATAGCACTGAGCCATGGCAGTTAAAATGGTGTCAGCTGGATTATTTCTGCAATGCACATGCAGTCAGAGATAGTGGTGGAACTGAGTTAAATTCTTAGGTATGCAGAATGTGGGAATAGGCTTCACCTCAGTGGAGGACACAGCTCTCTCTTCTGCACACCCAAAGCCATAAGACAGAAGTAAAAAAAATGTGAAATTTTGTGCAAAGGGTGACTATGTAATAAGTTGGATGTGTGTATCTAAGGCAGGGCAGTAAAAAGAGTGGGTATTTGTCCATTTTTAGAGCTCTGCAAGAGATGGAGAGGAATCAGTTGTTTCTCTTCTTTTCTGCCCAGTGGATCTTTTTGCTTAAAAATCTTCCACTGAAATCAAGGCAGGGGCAGGGGACTACCAGGCCCAGACCCTAGAAGCAATGGAGGATACTTTGGAACCAGCAGGTATTCCACTGCCATCGCCTTGTTTCTGAAATGCCTCATTCTGGGGCCTACTGCTGGC
The DNA here is from genome assembly GCF_019175285.1 of Sceloporus undulatus. Classification (NCBI taxonomy): domain Eukaryota; kingdom Metazoa; phylum Chordata; class Lepidosauria; order Squamata; family Phrynosomatidae; genus Sceloporus; species Sceloporus undulatus. The sequence continues at coordinate 298,267 of NW_024802936.1, read as the reverse complement.
AGGAACATGACTAGCAATAGACTATCATCTATGGAGATTTCCATTGGTGCAACTAAGGCATCTGGGATAGAATTGGCTACTGCTCCATCCAAATCCCCCAAACCAGAGGATGTTGGGGTTTAGGATGCCTTGGGCCAACTTAACCATCCAGTCCTCCCAATTAATCCTGTATCATTCCATTTTTTTCAGCTGCTTTTAAAATGTCCCAGCTTTGCTCTGCCTCATTTTGCCCCTTTGTCCTTATCTTCATTCATCTGCAAACTGAGTGCAAAAGTAGATTGCACTAAACTTGGATGTTGATTGGCCACATGTGCCCTGGTTTTCATCTGTAAAATGTGGGTGGGTATGCAACATTATGGTTGTTTATAGTGGGTTGGCTCTAATGCAGGAAAATACATTTCCAACGAGGAAACTGTTTCTGAATTTTAATGTCTTCCTTTATGTTTTGGCATTCCCTTTTAGGTGCCTCGACCTCTTGCTATGAAAAAGGAGGGAATTCAAACCAGGAAACGCAAACCAAAGAACCTATCTAAGATAAAGTCATGCTCGGGTAAATATAATGAGAGTTGGTGGAGGGACAGAGATTTGGCCATCCAGAGAACACACAGTTTCTAATGGGTTGTGCTACCATTGCAGGTAATAATAGCAATAATGCTGTTCCTATGACTCCAACTTCCACGTCTTCTACGAACTCAGATGACTGTAGAAAAAATGCTTCCCCTAGCACACAGCCCACAGCCTCAGGGGTAAGTGATAAAACAGTATCCATAATAGTACATACATAGATTTCCGCAGTCTCTCTTATCTCAATTTTTTTATCTTATCTAGTAGAACAGTAATCAAAATAAACTTTTCAGTTTGTTAGCTGATACTGGAGTGGGAATTTCACAGGAAATTGCCTATAAATGCAAACACAATGTAAAATGAAAGCACTTCACAAACAACTTTGGTAAGATATATAGATATATAGGTATAGATACAGATGCTTTTTTCCCTTATTTATCCTGTGTTGTACTATGTATTCTGTTGTGCTCTACTATATAGTAGATATTGTCCCCAATCCAGGTTGGGGTGATCCAACAGTTTCCCTGTGCGGCACACTCTGTATAGAGCAAAATCCTCTAAATTCAGGAGCTACATTATCTGTAGTTTTACAAAAATATAGAGAAATTTTGTTTGTTTGTTTGTTTAAAATATATACAGCCCACCTTTCTCCCAGCATGGGACACAAGGAGGCTTACAAAACTAAAACAAGATGAAGCTTTTAAAAAACCTAATTAAACAAACCATCATCATAATAAAATGGCATGTATTCTAAAAAGTATAAAATCATTTAAAAATGTAACCATAAAGATACAATGCATAGCCCTCACCCCATAAAAAGATTTCCTGCAACCAATTAATCATCAAATGCCTTTTAAAATAATTATTTAAGTATTTACTTGCTGGTGAAAAGCAAGTTCCAATGGAACCACCATGGCATGGCACCTCTGGGTTCCTTCATTCAGCACCATAGGTTGTTCAAGCAGAATTTGCACAAGACATTTGGAGCAGAACAGTAAATGGTGTCATACGATCCCACATGCATCTCTTTCCCTCTTCAAGTCAATACAAAGGCAGCAAATGTTGCTGCCTTTTTATAATGATCAAAATCTGCCTAAGGCAGCGGCTTCACTCTGCCTAATGGTAGGGACCCACCATTTTGGATGGCTAGAGCAGCCTTAACCACCTTAGTGTTGTCCAAATGTTGAAATACAATCTCAGCATCCCCAGCAAGCATAGAATAGTGGGAGTTGCCCTTCAACAGATTTGAAGAAGCATCAGGTTGTCAAAGGGTACTCTTAACTAACCAACATCTATCCTTGGCAAAATGCTCAAAAAGCAAATAAGGAAGATAACATTGAAACTCTATGGTGAAGTTGCAAAATAGCTGAGGAGGGACTGAATTTGTTCTCAAGGTTGTGGAATAAAAAGAATGAAAACAAGGAGCACTATCAAGGTTGCAGAGAGGGTGTATGTGCACAACACAAGAATTTTTAAAATACTCTAAATGTTGGGAAAAGGAGACCTGGACAGTGATTAGGCTGAAAGGAATTTGGACCTTTTGTCAGAGGAGTAAGCAACAATTGCAATATGTTTCTTGAGTAAATAAAAGCAGCTGAGCATCTTATGATTTCTTTAGAGAGCTCAAATGTTACTTTTTGGGACCACAATTCCCTGAATTCCACACTCAGTCAGTAATGATGCTGACTGGGGGATTCTGGTAGACCACAAAGTAACATTTCCAAATTCCGCTTAAGTAGAAAGCACCCAAAGTGTAATGATAGTAGAAGTCAATCACAGGTTCCTTCATTGTTTCCCCTGTCATTTCTAATATGTCTCATGCTTATTAGCTTCCTTTTATTGCCACATAACACCAGCATAAGGCAAGAAACTTAATATTTTTCATGTTGCACATTTTCTGCAGGAAACACTAATGTAATCCTGGGGTTTCCCACAGCAATCATTAACAAGTCGTATTATCCAAACTCGCCATATTTGCTAATACACATCATCTGGAAATAAGTGGATGCAGTCATAGCAGCTGTTGGTTGGGGCTGTTAGATAGGAAAGGGAGTTGTTCCACAGAAAATGTGGGTGTTGGACCTGCATAGACGAATAGTTGGTTGCTCAGTGCTATTTCAGTTCACAACCTGAAAACTGTGTTTGTTTCAAACTGAATTCTTTGGCCACTGTTGGTTCGGAGTTTGGAATGTTACACTTTTGGACATCCTGGTAGATCCTGGGATCTGGAGGCTAATATGTTAGTTTTCCAAAACTCTCTGTAGTTGGTGTTTAAACTGTAGATGGTTTATGTTTCTATAGTTGGTTAAGAACATCAGGCTAGTTGTGCTGGATCAGAGCAAAGACCAGAGCACATACATCATTATAGTGAAATTTGTCAGTATCTATAACTTCAGCCTTTTCTTGATATCTGCACACCTGCCTAATTCTTCCACCAATATTTGTGCATGTGGCCCTCTCTGCCCCCCTACATGTTCAGCTAAGTCTGAATGTGGAGCTGGATGTACCAGGGTTCTGAAAAGTAGAGGCTGCATCTGCAGTGCAGAAATAATCCAGTTTGCACCACTTTAACTATCACGGCCCAATACTATTGAATTCTGGGAATTGTAGTCTTGTGAGACATTTAGCCTTCTCTGTCAGAGAGCTGTGGTGCCACGACAAACTACAATTCCCATAATTCCACAGCATTGAGCCATGGCAGTTAAAGTTGTGTCAATCTGGACTACTTCTGCAGTGCAGATGCAGCCATAGAATACAGTTCCTCAAACTGCATAGGGCAGCTGTTTGGATAGGTTGAATGGATACAGTAACTGATACACAGGGGGGAAACTATGGTGAACAACCATTAACTCACTGTACTTAGGAATTTTGGGAATTCGTCTGCCATCCACAGATTAGAGCTCCCATAGATCACCCACACCATATTATTATTCAATGGCCTCCCCCTATTTAGTGCATCCTCCAGATGTACTGGATTACAACTCAGCCTATGCAAATGTCATATGGTACTAGTCTCTTTGTCATTTCTAACATGCCCCAAACTTATTAGCTCCCTTTCATTGCCACATAACACCAGCATAAGGCCATAAACTCTTAAATATTTTTTCACTTTATTAAGCCTCTGCCTTTCATTCTCTGTGGGATATTTTATTGCCTATACATGTTACATTCCCTTTGTAGGTTAATCTGAAGCTGAAGTGAAATATTCTTTCAACATCTCATTTTTTGAAACTCCTTAAATATTTTGAAAACATAGTGAAGGCCAAGCAATGTTATTCTGGCACTAGAGAAGGAGCAGCAAGTTCTCCCCCATTCAAGTTGCATAGTACCCAAGGCCAGACAAATTAGTTTGGAATCTTAGACAGAAAATCCCACAAGCATGTCTCCTTCTCCATTGCTATAAAAATGCAACAATAAACAAAAATAACAATTGTTTAAATCAGCCAATTTAATATCCTGACAGTACAGGAGTCAAATCTGGCTGCAGGTTTGGTTGTGTTATCATAAATATATAAAATTTTAACTTACATTAACAAATATGTAGTTAGAATGTGAAATAGATTTCATTTTAATTGACTTTCTCCTAAGAATTCAGTTGAACCTGGGGGAAAATTGCCTGAGATTTTGCTCTGTGTTCCAGAGTGATTTATCTCTGTTTTTTTGTTTTTCAAAAGAATTAAGTTTAATGTGATTGGTGCACTGCCAGAATCCTCAGTCCAGGAAAGCTGTGTGTTCTAGTCACCCATTTTCCCTATTTCTTCTCCTAGCAACAATCATCCCCAGTACTAGAAGGCATTAAATGGATTATTTGAGTAAGTTTTGTATTTTGTCTTGAATTGTACTAACATTTTATGTTAGCAGAGTTGTCAACTCTAGGATGGAAAGAAAAGGAGCAACTTTAGGTTCACCTCCCCTGTGTCACAAGGGGTTGCATAGTTTTGTTCATTTGGAACCAGTTCAGTTTTGATTTTAACTTATTTCTGGCCAGTTTTTGGTAGCGGTTGAGGCTTCAAAGGCAAGAGGAACATTATAGCCACACTATACAATTTAATTTTTTTTGGGGGGGGGGGGGCTGAAGCAGGGGTGTAAAATGAGGATATTGTCCCCAGTAAGCATTCTGCCCCTCCATTGAAATTTTCCTTTAGTTCTAGTTAGCAATCTAGAGAATGAGACACTAGCAGTTGTTTGCTGCTAAATCTCTTATTTATACTTGCTGTGTTTGTATTCCCTTGGTAACTTTGCCTTCCCCTTTTCTTTGGATGCTTAAACAGAACAGGGTGTGCCAAAAGGCATGCCCTATAGACAATTTATTATATAACTTAAATTGCACATTCAAATTGGTTGCCATTGTCTTCTAAATGCTTTCTTTCTCAGATGATGCAAGACCATTGAACATTCCTGAGTAAAATAACATTTTCTCTGATGTTTGGAAATTCTGATTTCGATAATCTAAATTACCTATGAGGCATGACTTTTGGCAAACCCTGTTCAACAAAAGTTTTAAGTTAATGCAGTGGAAGCTGTGTGTGTGCCTTCAAGTTGCCTGTTGACTTAGGCAACCCTGTAGGGAGAGGGCAGTATATTAGATGGAGAGATTAAGACAGTTGACCAGGTCATAATCCAGAGGTGGTTCTTGTACCTTTACATCTGCTACTTGATTGAGGGATTATCAATGCCTCTTGTCATACCTACCGGGGAACCATCATTGCAAAATATAACATTTTTAACAGCAACATTTACAATGCCCTATGTAGCAATGACTGTGGGGATGCTGGAAGTTGAAGTCAGCAAAGTAACTTTTTAAAATAAATTCTGGATGGAAAACCAGGCAGATGAATCAGATTGACTTTGTTCCCAGAGTCATTTTGGTGTACTATGAACTGGCTCTCCTTTGGTGTACACATACCTTTTCTTCTTACTTGACTCTTCCTGCTAGTAGGACTGAGCAAGCAAACAAGATACGGTTATTTAGTGTCATCCAAATGTGCGGGATCTAGACTTGTTGCTCCCTGAATCAAGGACAAATCCTGATTTGTGATTTTGACTTGTAAAGGGACCACTAAGTTGAGAACTCTCAGTCAACGATGGCATACTGTCCAACATTTTCACACGTGTAAATTGGGACATGTGTGGCCAAGCAATATTAAGAGTGTGGTCAAGGTCGCAAAAGAACACACAAGCTAGAAGAGGCTACAGCAGTTTGCTTTTGTCTGACCCTGTTGTGAAATCTATGGATTGTAGTCTGTAGAGTTTAACTATTGTTGAAGTGATTGCTAGTAAAATAGTAGAGAAGTGCTGCAGAGAATATAATTGTTCAGCTTTACTAAGGGCTACCTGGCTTCCCTCCTTGTGGTAGAGCCTTGCTTTGATGGTGGTTGTAATAGATGGGACTACTATTAAGACAGGAGGTTGTAGCATCCCCTTGTCTATCCTATCAGAATAAAGACCTCTGTAAGAATTGTGTATTCAGTGCAAGTCTCAGGAGTTTAATAACAGAAATATGGAGAGAGGGGATTTAAAAGTAGAAGAAATGACTCCCCAGGTCTCATTTCCACTAGGAGAGATTTCCAAGGCTTAGGCTACCTTGAAACAAAGCCCTCTAATTAGTAATTCTGTTTCCTGTAGTTGAAAATGTAAATGTAAATGTAGTTGAAAATTTAAAACTTAGCTGTAGTTACCAACAATGAAAAAATGTGCACATGCCTTTGTGCCTTGTTGTTTCTGCTATTGCTTCAGCTATTCCTGTAGCAAAATATGCTCCATTGTGCCCTGTTGTTGTTGCTTCAGCTATCAGTGTTCTCAGATCTGGCACTGAATCTAATTTCCTAAATTAATCCTGTCTGATTCAAATTAAGATCCAGTTGATCCTCACTTGGCAGCTATAAAAGATATCTTGCAGGTTAACTTTTCCAAAAAGGCATCATTAAATTAAATGAATTTTTGAAGTGCTGTGATCACTCATAAAGGCTGGATCCAGCAGCTACTCACTTACTACAGCAGTCAAACTGTTTTTCCACTCCATTTTCTTATCTCTTGTCACAAGGTCAGCTCCTGGAATTTGCACTGATACTATGTTTTGAATATCCACCAGAGGTTGTCATGTATCCCAGACCCCATGTCTGTCACACACAGCTGCACTCAGAGCTGTGCACCATGCCAATGATAAAGTCACTTGCATGTTTTTCTTAGGCTTAAAATAGGATCTGGTGTTAGATCATACATGTGGCTTTTTTTTATTGCCATTTTAAATTTTTATTTTTAAAAGAGGAAGACTCAGACAAAATAAAGGGACTGTCAGGAATATGAAAGTTCTTGCCATGGCAGTTTCCAGAATGGTTGCCATGTTGATCTGCTGTGGCAGGGAGAGAAGACAAAGAATATTGCCTTATTTTGTTACATGCTTTAATGGACTTGAGCCTCAGTACATTAGTTGTCAGGCATATACATGAGTACAATGGAGGAAAAATGTGAAGAAAGAGAGGAGGAATCAGACACACACACAACATACACCACTTTTCCCACAGAAGTGGGACTAAAGGAAGCTTACACAATTTAAAACAGAAACAGGCCTGTACATATTTCATTTCAATATAATTACTGCTAATTAAACTATATATTGAATTAAAAACAATTTAAAAGAAATCTAATAAAAGGGGGGGGGGAATAGCCCAGCTTGTTATCAGCTTCAGCCAACTACGACCCTACCTGGCACCGGGTGACCTAGAAACAGTAGTACACGCCCTGGTAACCTCTCAATTGGACTTCTGCTACCCTTATACCTAACTTGGAAACTTCAGTTAATCCAAAACGTGGAAGCCAGGTTGGTCACCGGAAAATCAAGAGGCGACCATATAACTCCAGTTCTGAAATCTTTACAGTGGCTGCCAATTAGTTTCCAGGCACAGAACAAGATGTTGGTAATCATCTTTAAAGTTCTACATGGTTTAGGTCCAGCTTACTTAAAGGAACGTCTCCTTCCATACAATCCACCCCTCAGACTCAGGTCCTCTGGGACAAATTTACCACAGACTAAGAACACCAGACTTGCCGTGGTTACCCAGAGGACCTTCTCATCAGCTGTTCCTAAACTTTGGAATGACCTACCGGATGAGATCCATCACATAACATCTCTTGACGCCTTTAAAAAAGCCATCAAGTCGGAACTCTTCTGGCGGACATTCCTAGATTAATACATGGGCCCTCTCCACTGTCCCACAACTATGCCTTCTTTGACTCTCCCTTAAATCACCTCATTGTAATGGGGATTAAATTTTATTGTAATTTTATTGCGATTTTAATAACTGATTTTTATGCTGTTGTATTTTAATTGTGGGTTAGGAATTGTGTTACTGTCATCCCTTCCCTTATGCGGGGGATCCGTTCCGGACCCCCCCCCCCCCATGTAAAGGAAAAAACATGGATGCTCAAGTCCATTTAAATGAATGGTGCTCATGCCCGCGGCAGTGTGGCAGCGGTGCATGAGACACATGCCACAGGAGCACACGCCATTGTTTTCTTCCAGCGCACACCTCCCTTCCTTCCAGCGCAGCTTCCAGGGTATGCTGGATGCCGCGTAAAATGCACCCCCATATAATGTGGGTGCACTGTATTATTTTACTATGTTTTATTCTTGATTGTAACCTGCCCTGATCCTCCGGGGAGAGGTGGGCAATAAATAAATATTGTTGTTGTTGTTGTTAAAAGCCTTTTCTTTATAAACAGTCAGTTCCCCAAAACTTGCTGAAAGAGAAAACAGTTTTTCACCTGCCAGAAAAAGATGAACAAGGAAGGATCCAGCCTGACTTCCCTATGAAGGAAATTCTAGAGCCTGGGAGCAGCCACCAAGGAGACTTTCCCCCATGTTCCAACAAGCCATGCTTGTCAGGGTGGCAAGACTGAAATAAGGGCTTCCATGTAAGATCTCAAAACTAGACTCAGAATGGGAGGTTGCTATTAATGAGCTCCATTCTGTGACATTTCAGTTTGCACTTATTGTATGCAAAATAACTATAGTGGTAGATGATATAACTATCACCTTAGCATTGTGGACCATATTAACACTTTAATTGGTTTACATTTTCTCACAACTATGTGTATCACCGCTTATCTTTTAGCTTGCAAATTAAAATATTTGCTAATAAAGAAAAAATATCTAATAACAGGGGATCACAAAGTGGGAGTTAGCATTTGTAGGAGTGTCACCAAAAGGTGACCTGCAAAACCCTATGTATTTTAATCTGATTGCAACAATGATGTCTCACCTGAAAATGCTACAATATTATTTGAAGTCACTGTATGCCTCCATGTTCTTACATCATTCTTCTCCACAAATATCCATCAGACAGTGTCAGAAGTGGCTTTTGAATCCATGCTCTAATTTTGAGATAAACTCAAGAATATTTAAGCTCGCATCCTGGAAATGGCTTACTTGGCACAAGTCCAGAATGTAAAGTTAACAAGTGGTTTTGTTTTTGTATAAAATAAATGAATCAGAAGAGACCATTTCCCACCTAAAATATGGTGGATGGTTTCAGTAGTCAGTAGTGAGAAATTTTCAAAAGTTTCTCTGATATTTCTTGTTTAGTGCTTCTGAAAATATCAAGCTTTAAAATATTTCTTGGTTAAAAAATGTTTCCAATTTTTAGAATCTGGCATTGCAAAGATGAGTATTTTTTATTAATGTACTTAATTAATATTCCGCCTTTCTTCTTGCATGTGACCAAAGGCAGCTTCTTTGTGACTCAGTGATTTGAGGTTGTGAAATCATGGGAATCTTTTCATCTTCTCTTGGTATTTTTTTGGTAGTTTCTCACCCTAGGTAGTTGTCTACAATCCCTGTGGATGCTATTGGTGATTTAGGTCATTGCAAAGAAAGAGTTTAGATATTTTCCAAAAAAAATCCTCCCAGTGGTATGGAGCATGCCACCCCACCTCCTTCCCACATCTTTTGCACAATCTCTACACATCTTCATGGAAACGATATATATGACTTTCTCTAGTGTACCGAATGTTCATTGCACATAAGGCTGACATCCTGCTTTGCCTCAGTTCTGACGAGTAATCTTAAGTGTCCAACAGAGAATCTAGAGAATTCCCTTATTTCAGCAAACCTAGGACCCAAAGCTATGAGATGGCAAAACCATGTTTGTTACTCATATAAAGAGTCATGGAGTGCCAGTAAGGTTGCAGATATTAAGGTAGGGAAGGTAGAAGTGTTCTGATCCTCCTATGCTCATGCTTCTTTGATAGTAAAATGCAGCAAATCACTTCATGTGTCTGTCAGTGGGGCAGGAATATGAATATGTACCACATATAGATTAAATATAGTGATGGGTATGTTCTGTTAACCTATTAAATGTTGAACCAAGCTACCTTGTTGGTTGAAATCTACCATACTTCTTTTAAATAAATATATATTCCCTAGAATTGTTAGGAATGAACTGCCCATGTTATTGGCCTGACAGACCTGGTTGATGCTTTTCCATTGATTCTTCTCTGTGAATGAAACATAAGGCAAAGTCCAATTGTTAGTTCCAGCCAGAGTTGACTCGTTGAATCAATCAGGGATGACTCATCGAATCAGAGTTCACTCATCAAATCAATTACATAGATATTGACGTATGTCTTCTTGGTTCAATGGGCCTACTCTAGCTGGTCTAGCTCAGACTCACCATGCTGGCTGGTGGGTTTGAGTAGTACTAGTAAAAAGTAACCTTTCCAAGCTTTGATGCAGTCAACATAGGTAAGACAGGGCCCATCTTCCCCAGATGAAGTATTCTCAGGTCTCCTGTGTCTATATGTCCTTCAGCATCATGGTCTTCTTATTTCTGTAACCACCCACTTTCTTTCTCCTCACACTATCTCTTTCTGATGCTTTTTTTTCTCTCTCCCTGGCATAGGGCTTTCAAAGTTAGACCAAATGTCATAGGTTTCCCATCTGTGAATGGTGCACTATACTCTCTCTTTCATATGTATGTGCACACATACACATACCATTTGTGTGTGTTGCTGTAGTACTGGCAAAATCAAATCCAACAAAGGCATTGATCTGTTTAATAGACAATTACTTGTTTTGATGACTTAAGTGGTGGATATTATAGTCATTGACAATTCCTGTCATGAACTGTGGCAACATTTCTTCAAGAACTTTTCCTTTCCCAGGAAAATGTGAGTTTTTAAAACAACTGTGTTACTTAACTGCTTGCTTTCCCCCACTTTGGTACAGGTAGTGTCTTCAGCCATGTCCACCCGGGGAGAGAGCGCCAGTCCTGAGACTAGCACACTCAAGTATTCTGGTCAAGAAGGCCTATATTCAAGTGTCAGCCTGACCTCCACTGCAGAAGTTACAGCCTCTGTAAGACAGGATTCTTCCTGGTGTGCCATAGCTCTTGCGTGAATTGGTGACGAATAAATGGTGCAGAAGACTTGCACTGGGCAGCAGCCAGATACACTTTTGTGTGGTGTATTTTTGTTCTTTCAAGCAGTCCAAGAAGTGATGACAATGAGGACAGGAACATTCCTTGCCTGACGTATCTGTGTCTTGATTCTAGAGGTGTTTATTCCCCATGGCCTCTTTCCGATTGCCCAACTCATCAGCTATGGAAGAGAATTGAGGGAGCATGAACTACTTCTGTTAAACCGACAAAGGATTACCCATCTGCACTATTGATAGATCTTTGCCACAACTCCTAGTACTGCCTTGTGTAATTGTGGATGGTGTATTTGTTTCACTCCCACTTGCCCAACATCCAGGATCTGACTGGTATTGACATGTTCTTGTAGACAAAGTAGGCCTAGTTTGCATTCTAAAGGATAGCGCAACACAGAAGAGTGTGCAGCTTATTCCAATGTGCCTATCTTGGACTAGATGGTTTGATGTGATCTCCTCTAACAGGTTAGTGTCACAGCAAATGCCTTCTGCTCATCACATGGCCATATTTCCCAGCAACTTTTCTGAAGCTGACGTCTGATTCAGGCCAATGAAGGAAATCACATTTGGTGCACCCTTCTCAAGTTACAACATGCTAATGAGAACATGCTATTAAATACATGTGTTTTTGTTTTTGACATATACTGTGATGGAGGAGGATAAATGTTTCTGTGTTATGACTGAACAGTCAGAATTTGTAAACAGGGTAGAATTTCCCCCCTTCCATATATACAATAATTTTGTTTTTATATAAGTGCAATTTCTGTTGCAGCAATCAGTGTTAAATCATAAGCAGAAGATTTAACAGCAGTTTTTATATGAATGAATGGAATGAATGTAAACCTTTTAACTTAATGGTACGTAAATAATTTAAAAGAAAAAAGTTAACCAAGGCATCCTGTAGGGTTTTTTTATTGCAACAAAAATGTTCTACTTCTGTATTTCTGATTTCTAAAACAAAACTTTCAAGAACAAATATTTTCTCAGGAAAAAAATGACCCTTGCTGTCTATCTGGTTATAAGCTTTTATATATAACTATAAAGTCATCCCCACTATCTTGCCACTGAATAAATTATGTGCTAGAAAAGTATCAATTGCAGTGAAACTTTACTACCTAGTGGAGAAATCTGTAAATATTCCAACAGAATAGTAAGGCATCTTTTAAAATGTTGGATGCAGTCTGTATAATGTAACTGATCCATAGCTAGGTTACATTAAAACACCAGCAACAATGGTATGGCATGTCATTTGGAAAGTTGTCTTCACGGGAGCTTTGAAAATAAAAGGGTTATGTGTTCTTTCTTTACAATGTGATTTCTCTTTAATATATCACAAAATAGAGAGTTATTAGGTGTATCTCTTTGCTAGTTTGCAAAGAAATTTGGTAAGCATCAAAGAATATTCAGATTTCTTTTATCCATACACAGAAATAATGTTAATTTCCCTCAGTCATCAGCACCTCAGATAGGGATCAATCAGTTGTATTATGCACCTGCTTTGTCAACATCCTACATTTCTTGTTTTATGCTGTTATGCTGCTGCATAAAGATAAAGCATGTAAGAAAATCTCCTTATTTAAGTTCCATCATTCAAGGGAATTAATAGCAGACGTGTTGGTAAAATGTAGGTCCCAGGGAACTTTTGTAAAGCTTGCTATAATCTTGAAATCACAGCTATGCTTCCTTTTAGAGTAACTTTCTAATGTTTGTGAGTATAGATATGCCTCAAGCATTTATCAATATTCATGAAAATTGAAATGTGATGCTGTTTATTGTGGGAGACAGAAAAAGCAAAAGGGCAATAAAAAGAACTGTACACTCAGTTTGAACTTAAAACCCAGTGATGTTTAACATCACAAGAGTACCTGAATCCAAAGTTTTCTAAATGATGATGGAAGACAAGACTACTCAAGGCAGCTCAGCATCCAGACTAGGCGTGGTTATGGTGGGTTGCCTCCCTCTCCCAATTCAAACAGCAGGCACTGATGTGCAAATCTTACAATTTATCAAGAATGCTTCCTTTAAAAATGAATACATTCTTAATTCCACACAAAGCATGCAAGAAAAAGAAACTTGTATCATTTACAATGTGCATATATAGGCACATATTGCAAACGTACTTATTGCATACCATTTTAAAAATGACCTGCAAGTATGTGTCATAATTTGGCTATGTTGACATTAGTTACCTAATAATAGCCCTTTTCATTTTCTATTCCTCTATTTGCATTGGCTCTTACAGTATGCACATATATCAGTAGCACATTAAGTGATCAAGAATTCATTGCAATATGATCTTGTCATTTTAGCATCCATCATTTCTTGTTCAATACAACTACGTCTGTGGCCTGGGCAAATAATGGAGAACTGAAGTGCCTTGATCATGTCCCCTAAAATTGCAAGTGATATCATGAAGCTAGTTGGTTTTACTCTGGAACCTCCTCCAAAACTTGTTCTGTTTCCAATATGCTGATATCACTGAGTATGGTGATGGCCCCTAGAATTCTGAAACCATTAAATATTGCCAACTTTGTTTTCATGGGCAAAATGCCCTTTTGTGACCCCATTTCAGCACTGTGCTAATATAGAGGACCTTGGTTTCAGGATGATGATGATGATGATGATGATGATGATGCAGGTTTCCATCATCCCACCATAATGTGCACTCCCTTGGTCTGGATGATGAGCTTAGAAAACTGTTTAGAAAAGTTTGGAGTCCAGGTACTCCCATGATTTTAAAAATCATGAGTTTTAAGCTCCAACAAAGTGTACAGTTCTTTTTATTCCCCATTTGGTTTTTCACAGTAAATAGTATTACATTTCAATTTTTGTTACTATTGGGAAGATGCTTTCAAAAGCCTTATGCATCTGAGGAAGTAGGTTCAAGTCTAGGAAAGATCATGCTGCCAACTTATGGTGCTACAAAACCCCTTTGCATATTGATTTTCCAGACTAACACAGCTATGTCTTTGAATATTATCATCACAGTAAGTTACCAGGTGGTGGGATCAGAGGCAGAAACTCTTTTGAAGATTCATCAGAGCCCTGCTCTAGATCTAAACTCACAGGACTACTGACTCTAAAGGAGGAGAAATCAAATTCTTCTCTTCCCTTGGGAAACCTTTGAAACAGTAGAGATTTGCTTTTTAATTTCAGTGCCCTGGCACTCCTCTTGTAAAATGTGCCCCCATGTTTCCTAACTTTTTTATAGAAATATGTATTGGCAATGAAGACAGCTAGTGTTCCTTCAAAATAAAATTATGTCCTGCAGTTCTCTGCTTTGGTTCCTGAAATCAGATATGGGTCTAGTTGAAAAGCTTGCCTGGATTCCAATTCATAGTGCCTATTGCCACAATATCCCAAGTTCTACCCTTGATTTCAGTGGAACCTGGACGTGGCTGACATCCAGTTAGTGAGTTACAGTGGTGTAAATCCAATTAACAGAACCCACTTTTTCATAGCTGCAGGCTGGAGAGATGTCTCCAATGCAGAATCTCTGTCTATGTTTAATTGCCTCCCAAAATTATGCATGCAGCGTTCCTTGCATTCAGAAAATGTGCTACCTTTGGAGCCTAATCTATCATCCAGACAGAAAAACCACTCTGCCTGTAGAACACAGCCCAGGTTACAGTTAGAAAAAGTGATCCTACTATAGCAATGGGGGAGCCTGTGTACTTCCAGTTATTGTTGGGTTTCAGCTCCCATCATCACTAATGACCTGATCTACTAGCCAGAGCCAATGGCAGCTTGAGCCCAGCAATATTTGCCAGGACAGAAGCTCCCCACTCCTGCCCTAAGGCTTGATCTAAAGTTGGCCCATCATTTGTGTTTCAAGAGGCTTATTTACTGACATAGCTCTCAGATGTACTCAAGCAAGTATGGCATTCACCAAGTACAGAGCTTAAAAGTTGGAATGGAATTAACCTAGAGTTACACATTCATGATTATCCCTCCTTCATTATTCCTACATATGCAATAGTGTAGTAAATATGTATGGATTGTGGAAGTCTCTTAATTCTTACCAGGCATTAGCTGCTGCAGCTGATAGGAATCTGTTCTCCTGTCAGCTAGCATGCAGCAAACTGACATCTCCATCCTCCTGCTGCTGACTGTCACACAATATTGCTCATGAATGGGGGTGTAAATATCCATCTGCTGTATCCCCATTACTCACAGTGTCTGATACTCAGTAAGTTTGGATTGGAGAGGTTGGATGAGGGATGCTACTTAGTATATGGTACTTAACTAAGCAGCTGATATAGAATCTTGTCCTTCTTTTAAGGGCTAACACATTTTAAAAAAAGACCCAGCCAACATAGCTAATTGACCATGCTGGTGGGAGATTGCGGGAGCTGAAGCCAAACTAGTCACTCTTCAGAGCACTAATCTTCTCCATGTAGTCATCTATGGCTCATGAATCCAAGTCCAAATCAGTGAAAATGATCCTGTATATGATCCAAACATATGATTGGCCCTTATCAGTGCAACCATGTTGATCTCAAATGCATAGCGAAGGTTTGGGTTTTGTTTTCATTTTGGTTTTCTGCACAACTACATGGGTGCATGGTGAATTCATCATGTACAAGTGGAGTTGCAATAAGCACAAATGACCTGCATAGCCATGATGGGACAGGAAAAATCAACACACCATTGACAAGCAGATTATATAGAGTTAGCACACAGCAAAGTCTGCATGGAATCACAAATAGTCCCTCACTTCCCTGCAAACAAGTCACCTATATTAGCCACAGCTGTATGTTGGAGAAGTGGGGGGAGGGACAACATGGGGTCTTCATATGTGTGTTCATCAATATCTCCATGCTTGGAGGCTGAATGCCTCCGTTAGAACCTGCAGTGGCTGATTAATTCATTTTGTGCCTTAACAGATGCACTTTTTGACCTGTACCAAAGGGCAAATATGTATATTAGAAAAAAGCAAAGAAAGGACATGTGATAAAAGAGGCTGATGTCATGGAATATTTTCTCCTTGCCACTCTTTTCTGCTGACTGTATGGAAAACAAAATAATTCAAAATGCAGGTAGAAATGTCCTAACATCTCAAACACATAGGGTGACAGATTACTCATAACTAACTGATCTGAGGTGAAGTTATTTCGCAATTTCGACTAACAATGGCAGGGCCTGAATGTGAAATTTATGGCATGTGAACTATGCATCCCACCACTGGATTGAACCTTCTCCCGACATTTAGTTTGAATGCTTTATTGCAAACCCGCTTATTGCAAGTTGTGTTTATTACAAACTTATATGAGTCAGCAAAAAATGTACAGAAAGGATAGCTGTGCCCTCAGTACAATGGAAGAAAATTGCTGTTTTGGCATTAGGTTCAAGGCAACCTCTAACAATATCTTTTGGAGATTGATGGTGTCTTTGCAATAACTTGTTCTGTTATGTACAGTGGAGTGGGCTTCCATCAGAGCAAAACAAGAGCAAAAATTCTTCAAAGCGCTTTAGCTGAAACAAGGGGGAAAGCATTTGTCATGATCCTTTTCCTCACCGGCAGAATTCCAAGTCTGAAAACCTGAAGTTTTTTCTTTCTTTTTTGAAAAAATAGTTGTCTGTAAGCATTGAGTCCTTTCTGGAAAATATCTTAACAGTCAAAAGGTCATGAAAATCTGTACATACTAAAACAGGAACACAGGCAGAAACAATTTCTCAATATGTCTTCTTTCTTCTTTCCTGTGGACATTTCTGAGCAGGGAAATAGCAGCTTTTCTTTCTAATGTAACGGCTAATATGTGTAATGGCTAATATGCATCGCATGGCAGTATATAAGAACAGAGCTTGGAGAAGTTACTTTTTGGACCACAGTGTCCAAAATCACCCTAGCCAGCATGGCCAGTGGAAACTAGTCCAAATGATAAGTTTTCCAAGTTCTAAAGAAAAGAAAGAAAAGGTTAAAATGGACTCCATAAAAGCAGTAGCCTTTGCAGGCCTCTTCTCTGACTACTCTGAAGCAGGAGACTAGCAGGAGTGGAGAAGGCAAGCAATGCCAGTCATGCTCATAACCATCCATAATAACTGAATAGGGGAGGAATCCACATTTTTCTGGTTCTCTCTATAGCAGCCTAGTGATCATCAGATGTCTGGCAGAGGAAGCTTTTGAGCTAGCACATTTCCCACAAGAAAGAAATACTGCACACATAACTTTGGGAAGCATTCAGGACAGTGGAGTGTACTTGTGGAGGACTAGGGAGGGAGCAACACAGACAAGAGCAAGCTGGAACATTGGATGATCCAAATTCAGACACTGGCTTTGCTTTACAGATCATGTATCTGAGATATGTAACAAATGACTGGACGTCAAGTTCCTTTGATATGTTAGGATTATATAGTTTGTGGAATAAGATAAATGAAATTCACATCTTTTACATAATGCACTTATTTTAAACAGTTTGTCATTTTTAATCTCTTTTGTCAGTGGGACTTTAGTGATATAACAACTTTATGTGTTGTGTGTGTGTGTGTAAAATATTATATTACATATAAACATCAGTTAGAAAGTCATGCACAAAGAATTAGATGATGTCAGAAACTGAAGCAGTAGAAATGGTGAAATTCAAGAGCATCAAATGTGAAGTAATGCATCCAAAAATGCATCTGAGTGTACTTCCATCAGAATGGAGTACCATGTATTTAGAAGGAATTAGAAGAAAAGAAAATAATGTGGCCAGTTCACAACTATGTTATTTGACAAAACAAAGGAACTCATGGGAGATGTTGACTATTTATATCATGGAGTTGCTGCTACACTTCAGGAAACCCAAGGTGAAATTTACTTAGGCAACACTACAAACATGTGAAAATGGCCATAGTCTCACAAATGGGAAAATAACATTATAAAAGGGCCACATTTCCACCACTTGCCCTTTGGACAGTAACCAACATGCTATAACTATAGTTCAGTTCAATCCTATTCTAATTATATTAATTTGATTTTTCACTTATTGTTACTTCCGAGCATAATACAAGGCAGTCCTTTCTTAATGTTACTCTGAGATTACCTTCCTAGCATAAGTGGTATAATACAAGGACTCTAAAACAACAGTCCTTACCTTTTCCACTTACTCTCCACCCCCGAATGCAAACAAAACATAAATTCTGTTGGGAAGCAGCAGGGCAAAGGTCTCTGGAGCTGTGTTTATTGCACAACTGTTGGTCCAATAAAAGTGTACTTTGGCCAGGATTGACCGAACAGCAAGAAAGACCCACGCGCTACACTTAAAGACCTACCTTTTATTAGGACAAATGATTTATAGGCCTGATTTGATACGGAGTTGAGGCTTTATGGTGGGACACTGTACTATAGCACAGAAACAAAGGGCATGAGGATTGAAGAGACAGGAGTCTACTAAACTAGAATGACAGAGCTGCAGGAAAAGCTTTAGAGTTAAAGCATGTTGCTTTCTCTGTTTGGACCATGGACATTCTGTTTCCAATAAAAGTGAAAAAAATTGTTCTGTGGATAGGAAATTTGGTATAAGAGCTCTCACAGAGTACAAGGTGCCCACTTTATTGGATGAAAGATGGCTGGCTCAAAACATGTTAAAATTTGAAAGCAAAGATTAAAGATCTTGGGAAAGCTACTTTGGGGACTATAAAACTCAGTGGCCCTGATGGCTGGGGAATTCTGGGAGTTGTAGTCCAATATAACTTTCTCAGGCACTACAACACATCATTATAATGACAGCTGGTAGTAGTGACCATAAGCCAGCATTATGTAATGGTGTGCACATAGAACTACAATTCTGGAGACCAGGGTTCAAATTCCCACTCAATCATGGAAACCCACTGGGTGATCTTGGGTGAGTCACATTCACTCAGCTTCAAAAAAAGGTGAAGGCAAGCCTCCTCTGAACAAATCTTGCCAAGAAAACCCTGCGATAGGTTTGCCTTAAGATCACCGTAAATTGAAAGCTACTTGAAGGCACACAACAAGAAGTAGTAATCACAGATTATTTATATACTCGTAGCTTTAAGGCAGATGATGAAGACACTGAAACAGTAAAATATTTTCTGTACCTTGACTTAGTCATCAATCAAAAGGGAGATAGTAGTCAAGGAATCAGAAGAAGACTAGGACTTGGAAGGGTAGCTGTGAAGTAACTAAATAATATTCTCAAAAGTAAAGATACTTCATGGAATACCAAAGCCAGGATTGTCCATGCCATATTTCTGATTTCTATATATGCTTCTGAAAGGTGGATAGAGAAGAAAGCTGACAGGAAAAGAATGAGTTCATTTGCAATGTAGTACTGGATGAGAATTCTGCAGATATCATAGACTGCTAAAAGACAAATGAATGGGTACTAAACAAATCAAATCTGAACTCTCTTTAGAAGCCTAAATGACTAAATTGAGACTGTCATACTTTGAACATACCATGAGATGACATGACTCATTAGAAGAGACAATAATGCTTGGTAAGGTGGAACGTAGTAGGAAAAGAGGAAGACCACATTCTAGGTGGATAGCCTCAACCAAAGAAGCCATGGCTCTGGGTTTGCAAGACCTGAGCAGGACTGTTGACAAGAGAATGACCTGGAGGTCTCTTATTCATGCGGTTGCTGAACCCAACTTAATGGTGATTAACTGCAACAGCAAATAATGCCCATGCCATCTGCTTCTCTCGCTGGATTCTCTGAAACCTTTCAGGCTTCTCTCCCCGTCCTTCTACAGTTCTTCGCATAAAATATTGCGGCTTAATTATTTAGACAAGAGAACATAATTACTGGTTTGTTTGTTTACAACCCTTCATGCAAGCTCTTACAGCTGCTTATTTTTACTATTGAAGGACTTATGATTTGAAAATATCATGGACTTTAATTTATATATTTATTTCTTGTTTATTGTTTGCTTTCTGTGCATTATTCTATATATTACATTCAAGCTTATCATATCATTGTCTGGTATATTTTATTTGTGCTTCAGTTATATTGTTTGTTGGTTGACTTTCACTATTAACAATTTTCTCATGTGTATTATATTTATATTCACTTCTTTACTGAGTATGACTTGTATCCATCCATCCACTCCGACCAAGTATAATAGATGTTGTGTATCTTTTGGAGACCCTCTTGTAGTTTTGATATGTTGTTGTTGTTGTTTTCTCACAAATAGTTTATTTTTAATAGCTTATGTTCCCAATGTAAAAGAGAAATATTGTACAATATGGGAAATAAGAAGAAAATTTGATAACGAAGGATGAGAAAAAATGTATCCATACCAATATTCCCACAGATAAATTCAGACATTTACTTCTTCCATTTTTTTAAAAAAAAGAAAAGAATTTTAAGGTGTAGAAACCTTACTCCAAAGACCATGATGACTATACAACTTCTACTGTACCTCAAGTGAGAAAGAAAGCAGAGAGAGGATGAAAGATGAGTGTGAAAAAGGAAAGTGAAATGGGCAGATCACACCACATATTTACTTATTTCATGGTACTCACTATGTCTGAAGTATTTTAGTAATGGGCTACAGCCTATCATCTTTAGCAGCAATGGTGGCTAGGGCTTACATGTCATTGGGGCATCAGCCACTATCCATGCTGGGTCCATCAGCTCTGAATCCATCAGTTACTATCACTTGGCAAAGCAATCATATGAGGAAGAACCGAGGGAAACTTCATGGTGGAGGGATCACAACTTCTTAGCTCAAGTTGGCATAACTGCCAACATTTCATTAAACTCTTCTAGAACATGGCCTCATAGCCCCAAACCTCACAAAAAACTATGGATGCTAGCCATGAAAGCCTTCGACTTCACATTGTCCCTGCCAAACTGGGACAGTTGGAGGGTATTGGTTGGTAAAGTGGATTGGTTTTCTTCCTCTCCCCTGCTCTGTTGTGTCTAGCACAATTTTCTCTATTGTTGGGAACATGTCAAGGAACAAGGGGGTGTTGGAACTTATGGACCCAAGGCCTTACCTATTTTGCCTCCAACTTATCTGCACAATGCCCTTTTCCTGCTTACTGCCACCAAACTCACTGCTAGCAAGTCATTAGCATCAATTCAAGTTTTCATTGATGGAGTACCAGATGCTCCTCTGGGGGCATAGATGGTGCCCTTCCACAAGAACAGCAATCTTGAAAAGTCCCCCAGCTAACCACTAAACAGCTTATAGGTTGCAAGATTACTCCCTAAACCTAAACATTTTGTCCATCTTGATTTTTAAAATTTCTTCTTGAGGCATATTAAGGTAAATCATTGGGCTCCCTACTTAGCCCATTTAGTTTGTTGTAGGCATCTCCCCTTTGTATTTGTAATTAGTCAGTCTTCAGGCAGCTTGCCTTTGGGGACTATGCCATTGCAATAATAATCTATTTGAAAAATGGTCATTAGGTTATAATGAATGGAAACCAATATAGTTACATAGTAGAAATGGCAGGTTCCATTAGTCTTTTGTAGTAAGGAAGGTTGGTTCTTGTCAATTAAAATGTACGCTGGAGCCATTTCTAACCATAACAGAGACCACAGACTTTCACTGGATCTCCTTCCAAGAAAGAAAGACCTGTTTTGTATAATGTCTATTCAGACATTATGCAGAAAGTTGCATGGATTCTTTTTCAGTGAGAAACACACTTTCCCACAACCAAGCCTGAAAGTGATGCATTAATCAGTGGTTTCAGCTCAGGATGCAGTGCCAATGGTACTTGTTTTTCCCCCAAGTTATATCCCAGGGTGCAGGGAGAGGAAAAGATGTGAACACCAGCAAGGCCTAAAATTGACACTGCATTTTCAGAGGAGCCAGAAATATATTTGAGAGTAAGCTGAACAAGTTGCATTTGAGGAATACAATATGTTAGTCTCTCTTCTTTCAAACTAAAGCTATTATTTTGCAATTAAAGTGCCAAAGTATTTACTGTTTATAGGCTTAAAGCACTGAAATAGGTACTTCAGAATGACAAATGTTTTCTTTAGTTGTACGCATGCATTTTCTTGTGATTAAGAGAGGAAGCCAGACTTCCTTCTTCTCCAGCAATGCCAGACATAAAGTCTCACCATGCCAGACTCCCACAGCCTTTCCTAATCCATCTTTCTTCTGGTCATAGTTCTTACCTCATAGTAATTTGAGGATGAGCTGATGAAGGCTGCTGCCACACTGCAGAATTAATTCAGGTTTAAACCACTTTAACTGTCATGGGTCCACCCATGGAATCCTGGGATTTGTAGTTTGTTGTGGCACCAGAGCTCTCTGACAGAGAAGGTCAAATAACTCATAAAATTACAAATCCCAAAATTTCATAGCATTGAGCCATGGCAGTTAACACAGTGTCAATTTGCATTAATTCTGCAATGTAGCTGCAGCCAAAGGCATTGATTTAACTTCCAACAGGGGTAGATGTTGATCATTATAAAAAAACAACAAAATCTAAAATCCATTCTCTGGTGCAACCTTTTTTTGGGCCAAGCAAAATACACAAACTACAGTGTGCTAGCTTTCAAAACGTCACATCCTTCTTCATCATGCAAAGATGGCAAAATAGCATATAGGGAAAAGAATAGTGGTCATATTATATACATTTTGTGTGGTACAGACAAAAAAAATCAATGCAAACATGCACACAATTCCCCTGTGGCTGTAAACTGAGTGGGAACAAAGGCAATAAAACAGGCACATTTGGCCTCTCAATTTAAAGTTAAAATGCACTCCTTCGGTGAGAACTGTACTTGTGTCTATCCAATATAAAACCACAAGTCCTTATGGCAGAATAGTGCATTTAACAAAGAGTGCATATCAATAAGAAGTGTTTCCTGGGAGATCAGTATGTTGACACACTGAACATCCACATGAAACATAGAAAAGAGTTTATGCTCACTAGTTTTAGTCCAGATAACAATATCAGCATAGACAGTGTGGACTGTAGCAAGCTGATTGTGGATGTTCAGAGGGTTTCCTTCCCTGTTATAAACTCTTGTTTATTACAAGGGCTTTCCTTTTGCACCTCACTGCTTAAAAGTCCAAAAGCAGCAAACTTTTCTGTTTTGCCTTTTGAGTGGCATTTCCCCTTTTATCTGTTCAGAGACAAAAGCGGCAGGTAATTAGCATATTAATGGCTCCTGGTTGCTGGAAGAGTTCATTATTCCACTACAAACTACTGCAAGCTCTATCATTTATTTAAAACATTTATGCCTTGCTTTATGGCTACCAGACAGAGGGCAAAAAGAGTGCCATTTCCTATGTGGTGTGAGGCATCCAGGATTCAGCCATGCAAGGATACTCCATTCTTGGGGGAAATTAGTCTCCACATAGAATTGTCTACATTGGTGCATAGCTGCTTGGCAAAATGTTAACATGAGCCATCAGCTTCACTTAGAGGTAACAGTCATGGTTGTGATGAAGGCTTCTGCCTCACCAAAGGTGTATCTCAGTTCTAAGTACACAGTCATCCAAGGCATTTTAGCAGTGGGAAATTGGCACCAAGGAAACTCCTACAGAACTGACTCCTCTTGGAGTTCCCATGCTATGTGTAGACAATTCTCAAATGCTCCTTGTTCAGCCACAAGAATGTTAATAGTTCAAAGCCATTAGCACTTCCTGTCTCTCTCTCCTAAACTGTATATTAAATGACACTTTGCAGTCTTTTCCTTCCTTTGGCCTTCACCACAGTGAGGCCACCTGACAACATCTTTCAACAATCTTCCATGTACAGTAGTGACTACCATCCACCAGAGGAAGGAAGTTACGAACAGGGAGAGCAATCCCAATTGCTCTCTAGGCTAACACAACGGTATAGCTAGACTGCTCACTTTTCATGCTGGAGTCAGAAACCACTTTCTTGTTTTTACTAAATCAAAAAAAATATGTGATAGTTTTAAAAATCTGTTGATTAAAATTGAAATTGATAAATTGATACATACATACATACATACATACATTTCAGTAATTTGAAATTTATTGTTGAACCTTTCATTTGGATCATATTCTCAGACTGGCAATCTGGTTTCATGACTTTTAAGGCCAAAAAAGATACATTTTGCAGCACTGCTGTAACTGTAGTATCCTAAACTTGGAAAGTAAAAACCAGGTTATCTTCTAATTCTCTTTGTTCCAAGAAAAAGCATGCAATTAAACTGTTGTTATAAAAAGTGCATCACTTAGTTGCTAAGTTAAGAGCTGTTGGTCAAAAATCCCTTTTCTTTCTTTCTTTCTTTCTTTCGTAAATATAT
This sequence comes from Sceloporus undulatus, assembly GCF_019175285.1. NCBI lineage: Eukaryota > Metazoa > Chordata > Lepidosauria > Squamata > Phrynosomatidae > Sceloporus > Sceloporus undulatus. The sequence goes on along the minus strand of NW_024802936.1, from coordinate 274,081 downwards.
ATATATTTAATTTATTTATAAATCATCATCAACAACAACAGCAATAATAATACTGTTATATTTATTTATTTATTTATTAAAAAGCAGGCCTAAATCCTGTTGCTAGTCCCAACAAGAATATATCTATTGAAGCAATGTGATTTGGACAAGTGTTTGACTCATCATTCACCAGTTTGAATTCAAGGGCCCTCCTCCTTGTTGTGACTAGCAATTGGATTTAGTCATTCTAATCTACCTCTCCAAAATTGAAAGAAATTTAAAGGTAGAGTTTAAATTAGTAACATATTTATACGTTTGTGAAAGTATTGGAAATTTAGACTATTTGGTTCTTATCTTTGTTCAGTTTTCTATTATGTATTGATGATGTATGCTGATTTGTCAGTCTGTTTTCAACCCTTAAGAAGAAGAAAAAATTTTAAAAAATTCAAGGCAACTGACAACAGTGAAAGAAAACAGAACAATAAAACATAACAATAAAGATAACAGTGACAATGACAGCTATACTGCTGGAGATAGCAACAAAAAACCTTCTGGAACAGGTGGGTGATTATACCTTAAAAATGCAAATGGCATTGACTATATAGAAACAATAGTGCCAGTACCCAACATGTTTCAATTTTCTGAAGAGAACCTCTTCATAAATAAGGCAGTTGCAAGCCATTTTCTGCCACTTAGTTCAGACTCTTATTTCACTACGACTGGCCAAGCAATTACAGAACTAGTCACAGGTTCAGGCTTCATCTGCACTGCAGAAATAATGTAGATTGACACTGCTTTAACTGCCATGACTCAATGCTATGTTTTGCAAAATATTTAGCTTTCGTTGTCAGAGAGCTCTGGTGCGTCACAAAATTACAAATCCCAGGATTCCATAGCACTGAGCCATGGCAGTGGTGTCAAATTGTATTATTTGTACAGTGCAGATACAGCCTAAGCATTATAGCAGTATTTGTACGGTGCTAAGAATGAAAGATATTTGCTGTATATAGCTAGTAAATCCCCTTCTATGTAATTTTCCTACTTTTGTTGGATTCCTTTTTTTGTTTTAATTTTACATTGCCTTTGAAAAGAAGAGAATAGTTCTCAGCCTTTCTTTGAGAAGTCATCCCACAACCTCTAGGAAAAGCACCTCTGGGGAAAAAATAAAGGCCCTGTAGGCATCATGCCGTGAAGGCATGCAGAACAGGACCCAACCTGGAGAATGTAAACAAGGCAGGGCTCCTGCTGGGAAGGGCAGACTAAGAAATATGTAGTTCCCAAGCCACTGAGAGCAATATCGGTAAGCATCATCAGCACCTGGATTTGGGCCTTGAAGTTAACAGGCTACCAATGCAGCTATTGCCACAGGGACAGAAATGTTTCTGTCTCCTGATATCCATCTGGAGGCAAGTGGCAACATTATGGACTAGTTGAAGCTTGTATTTTCATTGCTGTGTGACTTAGCTATCCAGTTCTAAAGAGAGATCAAGAAGCAAACATGAGACCATACGTAAGTCTAAACATTTTTTTCAGCTTCTTGCATACATTTGTTGACTGCAAAAGCGATGTTTCCTAAAATGCATATTGCATTTAGAGATACAGGCTTTTTCCACTGTTTGTCTTGCATACAGTAGCAATAAGTAAAGCACATTATCAAGGCCATTCTGTTCTGCAGACAATGCTGGGGGATAAAATGTATTTTACCATGGATTCTCCCTCAGTATACAAATGCTCATACTCTACAAACTAGCACAGGGGTAGGGAATGTGCAAGTGTTTCACATCTAAATGCATCCATTTAATAATTTGTAATTAATATCATACATCTACATGTTAATCAGAGATAGATAATATGTGGCCTCTCCAGCTATTGATAAACTGCAACCTCCAGATATCCTCACCATTGGCCAGTCTGGCTATGGATGATGGTTGTTGCAGTTCAACAGCAAAGGGAAAGCTGATATCATATGTAAATTAAAGCAAGGTATTAAATACAAGGAGCAATACTTCATCTTTACATATTTAATTTAAATGTTAAAGATTTTGCATGTAAAATCCATAATAAATATCCAACAATTAAGCACAGAATATTGCTTCCCACCCCTGTTTTTTACAGTTTGGAAACAGTTTTTCCCCTTTTCACAGATGGAGGACCCATGGCCCCACTCTGCCACCAGGCCAGCATTTATCACTGGTCTGTAGAGGCCCTTACTCCCTAACTTTACAAATAATAATGTGTCCTTTAAGTGGGATAAGCACATTTTAGCCCAAAATTCCACATTTACTTATTCACATCAACAAGACAAAGAAAAGTCACTAGCCATTTTCTTTTGATCAGCCCAAATGGTTTCACACTTACTGTATAAGGGATCCTCATATAATGGCAGTATTGGTAGTAAAGCCATGCTTTCCTATATAACCTACCTACATTAACATCCCTGTTTCCTGGAAATGCATTGGGCAACAGGCCAAACTAGTTTCTAGGCTTGCTGCTCTTAATCCTTATGCCTGCCCCACAAACTCATGCCAGGAATACCCAACCCAGATGCAAATGGGAACATTTTAGATATAATTTTAACAAGAACCTTTCAGATCTGGGAAGAAGGGGCAGGTCTAAGGAAAGCTTAGGGGAAATTTGAGGTTCCCCTTTTGTTAATAAGAGCTGCTTCATGCACTTTCCATGATTGGACAGATCGGAATCACAGTTTTCTCTGTTGGTTTTATCTTGGAATATTGCTGGTTGGCACAATAAGATTGCAGACCAGGAATTTGGGAAATTCTTCTCATCATTTGGCATTTTTTGTCTTCAAGAAACCTGGATATTCGATATTTCAATCTTTTTCTTGTAAGGGTTTACCTCTATGCAACAAATTTGTACCAGAGGGAAGAGCCAAGGGCTCTGTAGCCACATTAGATCCAGTGAAAATGGATGCTTTGAGGAAACCCACTAGGTAACTTTGGGCAAATTACACTGGAGTTTATCGCATGAACAAGAAACCCAACTTAACCCTGCCATTTTCGGGTATTGTCACATGGAAAATGCTGCCAATGCTGCCGCCTGACTGCATCCCACCTAAAACCCGGCTAGCTACCAGCCGCACTCAGATGGATGATTTGCAAAGTTGGGAGCTTCCTGTGTGTACAAATCAGCTGGCTGAGAGCAGCTTTTCACCAGGATTTAGGTGGGATGCAGTCAGTCAGCAGCATCGCCCGCATTTTCCATGTGATAATAGCAATAGCAGCTTCATTTATATACTGCTTCATACTGAACTAAGCAGTGTCTAAGTGGTTTACAACTGTAAGCTAATTGCCCCCAACAAGCGGGGTACTCATATTACCCGACTGCATCCCGTAACAGACTTGAAAACAGCAGGGGTAAATCATTTTTTTAAAAAAATGATAATCTCTACTCTCTCAGCCTAAAAGGAAGGCAATGGCACACTTCTCACTAAATCTTGCCAAGAAAATCTTATAATAGAGTTGTGATAAGTCAGATGGTACACAACAGCAACAACAACATGTAAATAAGCCCTTGAAGCATTCATAATTTCACTTGTGAATACTTATCCTTCACCCAGAGTTCTGCCAAAATTACTGAATTTTGCTCAGCAATTACTAATGTAAACAACAGTTTGGGGAAAATACCATGTTTCCACTATCACCTCATTTAGCTGCCAGGCACCATATTTATTCTTTGTTGCAAATTATCAACATTCCAAGTATCTTCATTTTCTACTGGTGAATCCAAGCTCCTTCATTAGGCTCACTCAGCACTCAGTTTGCAAAGGCATCAAGCAACTAATTCTTCAAATGAAGTCATGTTCCAGTGTTTCCACCATTAAATATGGTGCCAGAAGCATCAATCTATAAACAGAATACATCTTTTAAAAGGCAGAGTCAGTTCTTTATGAGGGTGAAGGTTTTTGGGTTTTTTTTTTTCATTTTGCTGTCATATGGAAAGGAAACAGATGAAATGTGTTTCAGTAGGAGGTTGAAACTTTTAGCAAGTATTGCTGTGTTTTCATTTTCTGGTATGGTCCTCTTTTTTCCTGTTAACATTCCCACCTATTCCTTTAATCATGCTACACTGAAAGTATTGTTTAACCAATGTTTTAGAGTTATATCTCTCTCATTAATGAAATTTAAAGGTCCTTGACTTGACTAACACCCCAAGCCTGTTTTATCCAGTGTGTCTGTGTTCTGCTTATTAGGGCGAAGATCTTATTGAATGATGGTGAAATGAAAAGTCATTCGCTTAGTTATGTGAGATCACTGCTGCTTGCTGTTGTTCGTGCAGCAGTTACCATCAGCATAACACAACTTCCACTTGTGCAATGTGATCCTGGATACCTCAGTGCACAACTGGCAAAAATGTCAAAGTGATCCTGGGTTGTTGCAAAAGTTGTTTGATATCCCAGGACTCTGGCTAAAGTGTTTCAAAACCTAAAAAATAACAAAAACAAGCAAAGGAAGAAATCTATGACCTCAGTCCAATTGTTTGTCCCAACTACAGTAAATCTGTTGAGATTTCTTTTATGATTTAAGGGGGATAACAAAGGGATTTAGGACTGTGTGTTCACAACATGAGAGGGAAGGAGAGTTAGTGTGTCTACTTTTGATGTCTTCCAGTATAATTCTGCATACCTGAGTCTCAGGACCTAGAACCTCTTACCTAGTTCCTCAGGGTGAGAGAACTGCAAACCATCACTATCACCATAAACATCATGAACATCATCACCACCAACAGCAACTTTATTTGCACCCTGCTATTTCCCCAAGACTGGGACTGAAGGCAGCTTATACGTGTAAAAAAATTACAATTAAAAATATAAATAAAGTCAACATTTAAAACTGAATTATATAACCATATTAACTATGTAAATTCACCTTTAAAATTTATAAAAAGTCAATACAATTTAAAATACAGCCCTTTTCATAAAAGCCTTAAATTCCGATATATATATTAAAGCTGTCTCACACATGCTACTGCCAACAGTTTTCTGTTCAAAGCAGAGTTTGGAAAACTAAATTTCCCACTGGAGAAATATTTTATAATTTGTGTAAGACTTCGTGTTTATTATCTAAATGACACTCCTAAGTTCAATGTAAATTAATGCTTAACATAGCAATGACTTTCCCAGTCCTTGCCTCTGTGACATCAGCAGCGGACAATCCTAGGTCCAAGGTTTTCACCCTGAAATTTGGGCCTGGGATGCTCCTTAACCATCACACTTCTTGTTCTTGCTATTATTATTATTATTATTATTATTATTATTAATTTGTATTTGTATTTGTATTTGTATTTTCCCACCTCTCCCTGTGGATTGAGGCAATATTATTGTTTTTGTTGTTCTTGCTGCTGCTCCTCCTCCACTTTATTTATATCTCACCCTTTCCTCAAAAATGGGAATGAAATTGGCAATCCTGTTAACACTATGTTTTTGACTACATTGCCATGGATATGTTTACTTCATAATCTTGGCCTTCATATCCTATAAAGAAATCTAGCAAACCTACTGTTCTAGTATTTGCAGTTCTGTCTTTAAGGCCTTACAGAATGGGTCAGCTAACATTAGAAGGAATGCATATAAAATTCTGTTGTGTACCTTTCTGAACATCTATTATGATTCTGTGTTTGCAATCAAGTATTTATTTATTTTACACATAGCAGTGAGTTTTTGTTATTTGGAAGTCTGATCTTAAGAGACCACATTTTTCACAGCTCCACCAATACAAGTTATGCATCTTGGGTCTGGCTAGTGGAACAGAATAATAAAAGTCCATCTCACTTGCCATTCCCTCCCTATCCTTTTACTACAACGCTCCATATTACTCATGTTCAGATATAAGTGTCCAAACAGCACCATTAAAAAGATGTTGAAAGAAGTACATCCTATGTAGGGGAAACAATGCTGCCTCGCCATACTCAGTGAAGATTAGGCATTCTCAGTGGTCAGGAAATTCTGACTAGTTGTTGAGGCAGAGAAACATAGAAAACGGCAGGAGACGAATGGAATGGTGTGCCATGGAGAGAGGCATACGTAACTGGAACAATGAAGAGAAACACTCCAACATTTTTTATATTTGTACCCCTTGTTCTTTCACAGCTTCCAGGCAGAGCATTGTGCAAACACAGAGGATTCAGGATCCAGGGCATCTTTTAGGTTTTTGACATACTTAGGCAAAGGTCCATTGGCAGTCTCATCCCTACCCCATCTCGATTTCTATGGAGGAAATTGGAAAACTGTTCCCCATTCCAGCTCTCCGAAAGTGCCTGAGTCCCCCTAAAAATGATTTGTGGAAATTGAACAGGATTGGTCAATAACTGCACAAGAGATACAGTCCACCCTTGAAACACTTCATCCTCCTTCTCTGAATTAAGAAAATAGGCCAAAAGTGATTGGTAATGGAAACCAGAAGAAACCATATTTTCAGAAAATTTGAGCCCTAAATCCTCCACAGATGACATGCATAGCTACAGTCCAAAGCAGGGATGAGAGCAAAGAGGTTGCACACCAGCTCTGATGCCTGGCATAGCACCTGCTCTTGGTTTGCCCAGTCGCAGGAGATGCTGAGCCAATGTGTCTGTCATTAGGAAAGCAAAACACTAGCTAGTAAAGCCAAAACTGCCAGCCATTTATAAAAGGATATTGCCTGTAGGTGATGAGACCATGTCAGCACAATCAAATTCAGGGTTAATCTAGCTTCATTATTTCACAGTCAAAGACTGGACAGGTTACTTTTTTTAGACTAAAGCTGCCAGGGCCACACTATCTGGGGAAGTTTGGAAGTCATAATCCCAAAAATATAACTTTTCCACACTCTGATTACTTTTCATTAGACTCCTTGAGGCTCACTGAAGTATTTTATAGCTACAAAGCAAGATGCTATGTTCAAAGTCTCTTTTAACAGCTGAGGCATAATCAGTCTGTGCTGAATTGATCCAGATATGTACACTTGCTCAAGAGCATGCAGACTGCCATGCAGGGTTAGCTCAAAGTCCATCAGGCCCAGCAAGGGTCACTGCGCAAAGTTGCTTGTATTGTAAATGGCTGACAAACTACAAGAAACCCTTTTTGATCAAGCTAACATCTTCTCTCTTTTTGTTGTTGTTCTGTGTAAATACACAGAAATTGACTTTTGCTCAGTTTCTGTTTATTTAGTCCATGACATTGTGGCAATTTAGACAGAATATCCTATGCAATCATGCAGCTCTCTCTCTCTCTCTTTCATTCTGTTTGTATAATGTCAAGAGAACTGGATGAGTAAAAACCATTCCTTTCACCTACTTCCAGTTTTCCTGAAAATAGGAAAACTGTGCCAGCCAGCCACTAGTTTGGGGAATATTTCCACTGTGCTAGTCAGCCACTGGTCTGGGATAATGCATTTTACTTGACTGGAAGGACTGAATAAGCAACGACAGAAGCTACACAAAGAAGTGTTTTGGAAGGGTGCATGCACACCCACCCACTGAATGAAGACACACTTGGCACATTTTTATCCAACCATGTACTATCAACTATGCTTTGTTGTTGTTGCTTATAACCATCCATTTAAAACCTTGCCTCTTTTTTCACTAGTATGCCTTTTTAGAATGCACCATTAATTGCAAATCTTCATTTCACCTTTGGAACACAAGAGCAAAGCAGCTATAGATCTCTGTGATGCTTTTTGAGAAGAGAGTTTTTGACCTCTCAGCTCTGAGCAATCAAATCATAAGTGGGTACTTTAGCAGTAGCAGCACACACACACAAAAATGATAAATGTACGGATAAGTGCATTGGATTTGAAGTAAATGGGCGAATCCTTCATTAAAGAGGAGAACTCATTTATTCACAGCCTTTTGGAAGCAGTTTCAGAATTAACTAGAAGATAGCTTTCACTCACAAATCAACTTAAAGGCACTTGTAGCTTTACTGAACAAGCACTAGGATTCCATTTTAATTCGTATGGTAACATATAATGAAATCCTGGAATTTGCAGGCTAGTGAATGGTATTCTTAGCCAGCAACCAAGCCTCACCAAATTACAAATTCCATAGGATAGAAACATGGCAGTTATAATGGAATTATACTGCTGTAATCATATAGTGCAATGTTTCTCAAACTGTGGGTTGGGACACCCAGGGAGGGTGCAATAGTTTTTAAAGGAGTATGTGAAAGATGGAGGCCCTGATCACTCTCTCTTCCCAAACCTTTTTATGTGTAAAATTTGCACATGTATTAAGTATTTACTTTACTTAAATAAAACTATTATAATTTGAATGATATTATTTCCTTTTAAAATATTAAAATGTGAATATACATAAATATACATAAATGAAAATACACACACAAAATAGACAAAATATTTTTATTTATAAACTACATTGAGTGAGGGAGGGTGAGTGTAAAACATTGGAGCATCACGTTGTAATGCGAAAGGGTCTTATGTGATATTATTCCTTCACCATTTATTTAAGCCACAACCCCATGACTATGTAACTAACTTTATATTACAATTACACCACAAATGGACTGCAACTATTTCCCATGATGCTACTAATGTAATGTAATGTGATAATAGCTTCCTTATTGGGTAAAGGAATTAATCTTGCCAAGAAAACCCTATGAGAGGGCCTCACCACAACAAACAACAAAATTAATTATTTCCAGGTCAATGGTCTGGGTCAAGTTAAACACTTTTAAGACTCATTGATTTCTCAGGTCAATGTGAAACACTAGTATAACACTCACTAATTTCTACAGGTCCTATTGACTTCAGTAGGACATTGTCAAAGTTGTTGTTAGTTGCCCTCGAGTCGAGTCAGCCCTGGTCTGATCTGTTCAAGAACCTATTTGTTTATTTTCTTGGTTGTCCATGGTATCCTAAGTACTCTTCTCCAGGACTACATTTCAAATGAGTTGATTCTGTCTGTCTGCTACCTTTACTGGCAAGCTCTCACATCTGTACATGGTAACTGAGAATACAATGGTTTGAACGATTCTGACTTCAGTGCTCACTTTTATGTCTTTGCTCTTCAGTATATTTTCCAGTTCAAAGTACACCTATTAAAATCAATGGGATGTGATTTCTTAACTTTGGCTTGATCATGATTACCTATCTAGAGCTCCCTCTAGTGATGATATGCTTAATGAGACTGACACATACTTTTGAACATGGGCGTAACATCCCTGCAACATCATGGCATATGGGGCTGCATTGGCACAGTCAATACAGCACACATTGCAAGAAATTTTTCTAGTGCAGAAATGTCACAGTTAAGCTATAGGTAGGTACCTGAAAGAGCACTACTCGACAAATGTTTCAATTACAAGATAAAAAAAGAAGGACCGCTTGGACAAAATTATTTAGAGGAGAGCACTGCTGAAAAAGAATATTGCCATATAGTATAGATTTTATACTAGTTATATAGGAATGGGAACCATTTTCTTATGAAGATCACTGTCTCAAGGGAAAAGTCAGCTTGAGTGCTCAGCCAATGGTAAGTGGATACCGATCCAACAATGCATTGAGCCAGACCGGAACATGGGCATGCTGTGCTCCCATCTCCTTCCTTCTCTACCCTGGCCTTCTCTCTTAAATACACATATGGGATGTGGAAGAGGAAGTGACTCCCAGAGGGCAAGTCTGGAGAGCAAGATTGAAATATTAAATAAGCAATAAAACAAAAGAAAACAAATGTTCCCTTTAGTCTGCATGTTCCTGATTCTATGGATAATGTATATAGAAGATAGATAGATAGATAGATAGATAGATAGATAGATAGACAGATAGATGATAGATAGACAAGACTTACTAGGACTTTCATTTTCATTCAGTGTTCAAAAACTAGATTCAAGGTCTGGATTACTTACCTGGCACTGGAACAACAGTACTAAACCTGCTGGTGAAAACTCCTCATTCCATATTTTTCCTGGCTCCACATTTCCTATTAATAACTATTGATGAAGGCACTGACAAACTTCCTCTGAACAAATCTTGCCAAGAAAACCCCATGATAGGGTCACCCTAGGGTTGCCATAAGTCAGAAATGACTCAGCGAACTAAACAATTACTTCCAACTAATCTTAATAACTAGTAAAATGTTCACTGATTGTAATCACATGCAATATAAGCTTTTCATGCCCAGATCGTGAACCAGTTTGCCTTAAAAGTAACTGATCTTTACAGCAAATGTGTAGCCTCAACGTTTATAGGTACTTTGTACCAAAGGCAGAAGCATATGCCTTTGTGATGTGTATGTGATTGGAGATTTACATCACATTTTCCCCATCCCAAAATATACCCAGGGAATCCTCCCGTTAACTTTACTCCCCCACTCCCCAAGTCAGTTTACATTAATGCAGTATTTATTGAAATGAAATGTATCTCTCCATGACTGTCTGTATTATACCAAAACTAGCCAAGATGGCTGCCATTAAGGAACAGCAATTGTTTCCCGGATCTAGATTCAACAGAGATCAAGTGATGGAAAGAATGCTACCAATAAAAGAAAATGATCCTTTTCTACAGACTAACATGGCTATATCTTTGAATAGTAACTAAAGATACTTCCTTTACTTACCTTTGAAAAATAAAATAATAATTGCCATGATAATCAATGATTTGGGGAAAGTTGAATTGTAGCTATAATTAATTACTGTTGAAAAGTGACTCCGAATTCTGTGAAGGTCTTTTCCACTACGCAAAGGAATGCAAAGAGACCAACAGAGTTACGTGCACTTAAGCACATTGATATCTTGTGGACTTCACTGAAAGTTAGCCCTTTACAACAGTGGAGTGATTAAGACCAGGGCCAGGCCTTTCAACAAACAAAACAGAGTACTGCGGTTTACATTATTTGCCATGTAGCTGCAAATGGTTGGCCTATAGAGGCTGATCAGTACTGCAGTGTCACTTTTGATGAATACATAGTCACCCCAGGACAGACATCCTACTTTTCTATGATTTATTATCAATGCAGCTAACATTCTGGTTGCAAACGTCTTTATAAAGGACAGACAGACAAATCAACAATAAATCTCATAATTAAGCCTGCAACACATGATTGTAATTCTGTGCACAATTACCTGGAAGTACATTGGTTGCTTGCCTGCTTGTTTGTTTACAAATTCCATTTATTTCAATGTGTCTAGTTCAGGTAGGATTATAACTGGCGTTAATTCTATTGAAGGTAAAATGAATTGAAAAAAATCAAATAAAGCTGATATAAAGTACCCTTTGAGGAGAAATTGTGAGATTAAAATCTCTTTGATGCTTAGTTCTGGGAAACAGACAAAAATACATTGAGGAAAGATTTTTGCCCTATATAATCAAAGCAGCTAAATCTTGGACTGGTGTATGCAAGGCTGGTGCTCTGCCACAAAGCTATGGCTTCTAAACAGTGCAGTTGAGATTTTTTTTTCCAGCTCATTTTAAGCATTTTCCTGAGATTTTTCTTAATGTGGACATGCAAAATGCTTTTATGGTAAAGCAGACCTGTAATTGTTTTCAGGCAGCTGTTTTCCTAAGCCCGTGGCTTTACAGTAAAGTTTCTTGCAACTGAAAAGAGAAGACAGGCAATTCTAGTGCTACTTTTAATAATTCATAAATCAAATGAAGTTCAAATGGGTTCAGAGTTTAAAAGTTTAGAGGTTTTACTCAAGCATTAATATTTAAGCTGCCAAAATCCTGACAACAATACATGTATGTGTATATATAAAAAAATTTCTCCAGACTGCAATCCTGCAGTTAAGTAAAGAGGCTTAAATCCAATAGTACCAATAAAATTAGACCCATTTGATGGAATTCACATCCAGGTTGTCTTACAGTTTCCCATTGATTCAATAGGTCTACTCCAGTAGGGACTAACAAGACAGGGCTGGGAATAGTACAGCCTTCCAGATGTTGTTGAACTGCAACTTCCAGAAGCTCTAACCAACACAGTCAATGGTGAGGATTGTCAGGAGTCCCACTTCAAAAACATCTTGAGGGTGGCTCAATTACCACCCCTGAAATAGCACTAAGGGCAGAAATGGGAATCAGCATTCCTCACCATTGGCTAAGTGGATTCGAACTGCTGGGATTTGCAGTTGAAGAACCTCTGGAGAGCTGCATGATTTACACTCATGATTTTGGCCATGCCACTCATTTGCTGCATTATCTGCCCAGAGTTCAACTCCACTGAATTCAGTCAGTTGGACTTACATAGGGCTCTTTCACATTATACAGCTATAGCACCATGATTCAGCTTTAACTACCATAGCTGTGTCCTATGGGATCCTGGAATTGGTAATTTGATGAGGCACTAGAGCTTTCAGGTGAGGAGTCTAAGTACCTCTCCCTCAACTGCAAATCCCAGGGTTTGATAGGAAGTTGCCATGACAGTTAAAACAGTTATAGTGCTAAAATTATACAGTGTGAAGAGGTAGAGATAATCCAGATATTGGAGATGAAAACTGACTTTGCCTGGTGGTTAGAGCTTGAAATGGCAGGCATTTAAAAAAAAAGATCTGAGAAGGATTTAAAATTCTCTGTACCTGCACATAGTCCCAAAATGAATTGGAGGAAACACTTCCTCTAGAATAAAAGAAAATGCAGCTCAGGTTCATGCTACAAATTTAACATAGCATTCAGTTTAACTCTGCAATCGTTGTTGATTAATAGGCTATCCAGATGAATGATGTGACTCCATGTAAGCACAGCCTGAGAAAGTTATTTTTGGACTATAAATTTCAGAATCGCATAACCAGCATGCTCTAACCTAACCATACTGTCTGGTGGATTCTGGTAAATCTAGTCCAAAAAAATCCTTTTTTTTCCAAGCTCTGAATATAACGCCAGTCCACCAGTCCTAGCTGTTATGATTACTATTATTCGCTATCATTTCTGTTTCTAGTTTGGCAGTTGAAACTGACAATACAGGAAATGCCCAAAATAAGCCAAGTAGGCCAATACTAATCTTAGAATTGTAGCAATCTTGGCAATGGAGCAAACTTGATTAAAACAACAATATTTTCCAATCCCCTGCTAATCTCATCTGGATCAAACCTCCTATTGGATAGGCAGCAGGAGCGACAGCCACTGAAAAGCCCTTGGTAGTGACAAGGTGTAGGAGAACAGGGCTCTGAATGCCATGCAGCCTGCCTACATTTCCTTACCTATTCTGATTACACCTCCAGTGTAGTGGAGGAGGTTGTTGTCTTATTGCAATTGCTAATGTAAGATTCACTGGGAGATATCTTGTCCTTTGCCACTCAGGCAGCCAGAATCTTTGTCTGGCCTTGCCAAGTATGCTTACTCAATAGTAACCCTTTAGTATGTGTTTAACGCTCTAACCCTTGTTTAAAAATTGAGGGAAGACTGGTAATATAAGCATTAGTTGAGCAATTACCTGAGACTGAAACCAATTTATGGAAGAGGGAATTGGTTGCATGGCTCCCTCAACAGTGTGCCAGATATATTTATGTTCCAAGTTGCTGTGGATCTGTTTAAATCAAGCCTCTGAAACTCAATACATATATAAACTTTGAGCACTATTGATTAATGTGTACTGTGAGTATTCACACGGCAATGATTAATTCCCCTGACATTCTGTCCCAGAACCCACTTACTAGAGTGCAAGGCTGGAATAGATTCCTCTGAAGCAGAGGGGATATCTCCACAAGTTCAGAATATCATAAATTTTAGTAAATCTGAAATACTGCAAAGGCACAGAATGACACATTTGTGTGCATATATACCTTTGTGTTTAAATGTGAAAGTGCACACAATGTATAATTTATGCTAGTATATTAAATACTACCTCATTATTTATAGATAATTGCTAATACAGCAAGTAAAATGTATATTATGCCTTTGTCTTGACCCCTCTTTGAGGGTAAGTAGTTCAAGGCAATCTTTCCAGCTCATTTCACATCAGGAAAAAAAACAGCATTGGAGTAACATGATGTCTAAGAAAATTTATTCATTGAGATCTTTACAGTTTGAGAAGGGACAGAGAGAGAGAACACAAGGAAATGCAGCTAACACTACCTCTAGGTTGAATTACTGCATTTTGCTAGTTATCAGCAAGCTGAGAGCCACACAGCTGCTTTTTGTTTTCAGCATCCAAGATCTATAGCTTCCCCACCAGAAAAACTTATTTTTCTTACTTTCAAATGTCTGAAACTCACATTTGCAAAGTCTACTTTGATATTTATGAACTCCCTCCATCTCATGACATTGGATAGTCAAACAGATTTGGATGATCCCTTGCTTTAGCAAAGTGGCCAGTAAACTATACACGGGGTAAATTTGGGGTTTAAACAGTGATTATCCAGCTCAAAACATGATATCACGATTAAGATTTTCACACACGTCTCTATAAACAGGCAATAAACAATAACAAATCATTTTCGGGATTTATTACCTGTTTATTGCCTGTTTAATAGAGACGTTGTGTGAAAATCTTAATTGCGATATCACATTTTGCACTGAATAATTTCTGTTTAAACTCCCAGTTTTGCCCAATTTCCCCCATGTGATAAGGTCCAATGTCACATTCTTCTTTTGCCCCCTTCAAGAGCTTAGTATTCTGTGTCAAAGGTGGCACACTCTATTATTTAAGGTGGGATGTAAAATAAATACATTTCCAGTCAAGTAGCCATGTGAATGAATCACATCAAAAACATTTTATAGTGTAACTTGAACAGGGACAATGTCTTTGCTTTTTTAAAAATAATAATAATCACACTACATGTGTTCATCACCTCATCTGTGTAAGAACTGCCTCTGTATTTCCACCCAACTACTGTTTCCTAATGACCACTATAAAGGAAATAATTACTGCACCTTTTGCATTTTAGTTCCCTCTCACCTCACTGGTTATATACTCAACCACTCAGGTATAGTATAATAAGTAGCCGACTGGTGGTTTACGGTCTGTGAAAAGTTAAGCCCAACAAATGTGGTAGTCTTAAGGTGCCATGAGACTTTGTTGCTTTTGTCTGGTCATGTTATTTATGGCAGAACCATTCTGGTCGAAACTTTGTACTGGTTGCTATAGGTCAAGGTATTACTATTGTCACATTTTACAGTTAAGTATTTTGTCCTCTATTGATAACCAAATAATTCATAAAATCATAGAGCTGGAAGGTATACCAAAGAATATCAAAATCCAACCCCTGGCATTAACAACAGCTAGAGTACAGCTAAAACACTGCTGAAAGATGCCCATCCAATCTTTTTAAAGCCCTTCAAAGGAGGAGTGCCCACTACTACTACCACTACTCATTTTATAGTCAAACAGTTCTTAAGAACAGGTAGTTCTTCTAATGGTATAATCTCTTTTCTTGCAATAATCCCACCAGTATCCTGTGAATAAAGAGGAGCTGAAAAACTATTCATGGGATAATGGTGGGATTATCATCACATCGCACTACGTCATCTGAAAATCTTCCCCCAATCGCGCAACACTTACAGGACCATCCCGCTATACTCCTGTCCATTTTGCCTGTCTGAAAAAGTCCATAGTTACACTAACATGGTGTGCCACATACACAACCACAACAATATTAGTATGTGATATTCTGTGAAGTTGTGCCTGTCCTGAACCAAGCACTTTGTAACCACAAGAAAATATTACTTGTTTCAGCATTCCTGTGCTTGCGCTAGCAAGCATTGTCATGTAGCTATATGAATATGCTAAGAGAAAAGATCCATGGGTTAAAGGACTAAACAAAACTCTATGAGCCCTGAGTAACCAAAACTTAGCAAATGTTTAATGTCAACAAAATATGTTATCATTCAGCTTTTGAAGTAAAAGAAAGACGAAGAAAAAGACGAGGCTAAGGGCAGCTTTGCATATTATGCAAACAGACAAAGAAGGTATAAGGCAGTCATGTGACAGCTTCTGGGGCTTCCATGGTAGTATGCAAAGAGGAAATGTACACATGTCCCACTCAGGAATGAACAGGTAGCATTTGCATAAGTAAGATCAATATATTTTCTCTTCATGCTTTATGTCCTCCCCCCTCCCCCAAGGAAAGTGTGAAGACTTGTCTTGAGGAGATGCCCATATCAGCCTTGCAATTAACAGTTTTAATTACATTCTGTTTTTTGTTTTTTCACAAGTACACACACACACACACACACACACACACACACACAGCTTGTAAACCCAAAGACAAAACAATTCTGTCCAAAAGCTTATTACTATATAATAATAGGGTTTTTTAGTTTTTATTTATATATTTCCCGCCTCTCCCTGCAGATGGAGGCGGGAGTACAACAGAAAATTTTAAATTACAATTCATAAAAGGTACTAAGCCAACTATCAATCACACTGAGGTGATCAATTGTTTAATCGTCACAGGAGCACTGTCATGTTGGTATACTTTTTAGGGAGGACTTTTTGAAATCATTTCTAAAACAGAAAGAAAAAAAAGATAAAGCTATGAATTCCCAATATATCTGTGCTTCCCTTCAAGTTCACCACATAAGATAATAAATTCCAACTTTATACTTACAATTCCAACAATCATTTGAACTATTTTTAAACATACCCCATAATCCATTTTAAACATTTTTAAAATAAAAAAGTATAGATCACAGACATAGGAAGCCTGGTCTTTGCTGGAATGCAATATAGGGGTTGTTGTTTTAAAAAATTCCTATCCCATGCTTTGATCCTGATCTGAATTAGGGCCTCACACACCATCTATTTGCATTGGGAAGAAAGGGTCCATTTGCATCAATTCCTTACACTTTTTTTCACAGCAACTACTTCATAATGTGCAAAGGCTAGAAAAAGCCAGTAAAAAGAAAAGCTCAGAAGAAAGGCATGCCCACATTTGCACACACTGAACACATTACAATTTCTGTAGAAGTGAATTTCAGAAGAAAAGAAACAATACTATTAACTTCTTAGTTTCCTTGGTGTCATTTTGGATGGTCTTATAGGTTTTTCAAAGTACAATACATTTATAAATGGTTTACCAGTGCCTCCTTCTGCATGATGCTAACAAGGGTTAGTTAAAGTGCTGTCTCTGAGAAAGCCTTCATTCACCAGTATCAACTCCCATCATGGCTGCTGCCCAGTAGCTGTTTGGCACATTTAGTCTGGCCCCTCAGCAAAAGCCAATCTGACTTTTGATACTGTACCAGTAGCAATCCTATCATCAGCATAGCCTCATATCTCACAGGATCATGCATTCCTGCACCATGTAAAGATGGTGTATTAAGCAATGCACTATAATCTGTGCAGGAATGAATTTGAGAAAGAAAGCAATAGCAATAGCAGCTTAATTTATATAATGCTTCATACTATCTAAGCAGTCTCTAAGTGGTTTACAACTGTAAGCTAATTGCCCCCAACAAGCTGGATACTCATTTTAGTGACCTTGGAAGGATGCAGGCCTGAGTCAAGCCTGAGCCCTTGCCTAGTAATGAACTTGCAAACTTACAGTTTGTGAGTGAGTGGCTGCGGTACAGGCATTTAACTACTGTGCCACCAGAAAGAAAAAAAGAAAGAAAGAGTACCATTAGCCCCTTAGATTCCTTAATGTACATTGGGCTAATGTTATCAATTTATTTATTTACTTATTTATGTACAAGGTGGCTCCCAGTCAGTGGAGTCACTAGAAGAGGATGCAGGGTGTGTGCCAGCTGCTCTAGTCCCAGGCTTCCACTCCAGGGAGAAAGCCCAAGACTGGAGGAATAGAAGGGGTGTACACATTCTTTGCTGGCTGTTCCAGCCTTGAGCTTCCTCTCCAGGAAGATAGCCTGGAACCGGAGGGGTGAATGCATGCTCTTCCTGGCTGTTCCTGCCCAGGCTTCCTTCCAGGGGAGAAAGCCCAGGGCTGGAAGAGTAGGAGGGGGCACACGCCATGGTGAAGCCTGGAGGACCAGTGTGCCCTTTTGGCTGCCACCCCCACCCCACTGGCAGCCCATCCATGACCCCTGACATCGGATCAAATCAATCAAAATCTACAGTGCAATTTAAAAAATACCCAAAATAGTCACAATTAAAATAATATAAATCTATTTAAAAGCATACAAAAATTAAAAAATAAATAAATGGATAGAGAATAAATGGACATATTTTTGAATGGAATACAGAAGGACAATAATTAATGCGAGAAGACAGGTGCATTGCAGCAGCAATAGATATCTATTACTTTATTTAAGCATCTCATCATAATGATTCAAACTATCCAAATGTTCAGTGGAAAGAATATGCTTGAACCAAGGGCCTCCCATGCCATTAATGAGTGATCAGTGCTGTCACAGCTGAATATCTTTGATTCCACTTACTGGTTTGTTGATGGCAGGCATGGTTGTTAAGTCCCACTATGTTCTACGGGGCTTTCAGTATCACGTGTTAGCTACATGCCTAGAGGAAACAGCCCACAGTGTAAGCATTCGTGGATGTTTCTGTGTTAAATTCAAAAAACCAACTTCAATAAATTAAAATCTCCTCTGATTAAATAAGGGCTGGGGAGATGGAATATCAGTAAGGTCAGGACCTTGGACAGCATGCTGCAATGAATATTGATAAAGGAAGGATATAGATAAAGAGGGAGGTGGCATTCCATCAAAGAGTGGTGGGCAACCAAGGTCTTTAGAAAGCTGCCTGAACCAGATATTTAAGATGTTCAGGTTCCTTACTGTATCTGAACTGCAGCCCTTAAAGAGGCCTTAATTGTTTCTTTGAGACTGCTCTACTATGTAACTGATGGGAGGAACTGTGGAGGAGAAACCCTCAGGTTCTGAGTATGAAAGGAAAGCTCACATCTGCAGGTCTGTTAAATGTAGAAGTGCTGAGGGTTCTCCCTAAATTGGGATGACTAGTGGATTTAGGGATTCTGAGTCCTCCACAGGATGCTGCTGAGCCTTTGAGACTAGAAACACAATGTACTCCCAGATAAATTTCCACAGGGCTGCAGCCCTACCTTTTCTCCCATATTATGTTGTATTAGCTTTTACCAACCTGGTGACCTCCAAAAGTGTTGAGACTATGGCTAGGACCCAGCATACGTTCCTCTATGGAAGTGCTTGGTTGCAATGTTTTTGTTCAGTTTAGAATATCTGCATTGAGTTCAAGATTGTGGAAGTGGAGTTGTAAATGCAGTGCAACAGATGTACATACACATTCAATTGCACCTTCAGTTTAGTTTGGTATTTTGGTCCACTTGCACAATTTTGTCATTCAACACAAAGGTTGCCTAGCACAATTTAATTATTTATTTAATATATATCCCTGCTTTCTCCCAACATGGGATCCAAGGTGGTGTATAACCTATTAAAAACACAATACAGTTAAAATGCTTTCTGTACAAAACTCAAAATTCTATTTTAAAGAAATACTTAATTGCAGGTTAATAACATTTTTGAAAAGCACACATAAAATATAATAAAATAAAAACAACACCTCCCCCCCAAATTAAAATCTTGTTCTGTCACACCATATTAAAAGCCAAAAGCTTCCTTAAATGAAAAGGTCTTTACATGCTGGCAGAAGGACAGTAGGGAAGGGTCCAAACAGACCTCCCTGCAGATCTTAGAGCTCAGTAGGCTCATATAAAGAGATACCCTTTCCCCCCAAATTAGTAACTCCACATGCAGAGATCCATGCTACACAAACCTGATATAGGATCTTGACCAACAAAGCCCACCATTTCCAGTGAGACGGGAGTCATAGGCCCACATATCTAGGTGGAAAGAGGTTGGGGGAAAGTTGGGAAAAGCTGTTTTACTTTTTACATCATATATAGAAATTGCATTGTCTATACAGGCAGCCCTCCAAATTCCCTGGGGTTAGGGGTGCACTTGCTGTTATGTGCGTACAAGGCAAACTTATCACTGGGTTTTCTTGGCAAGTTTCTTCAGAGGGGATTTGCCATTGCCATGCTTTGAGGCTGAGAGAGTGTGACTTGCAAGGTTACCCAGTGCGTTTTCATGGCTGAGCTGGGATTCGAATCCTGGTCTTCAGAGTCACAGACCAATGTTCAAACCACTACACCACACTGGTGCAGGACCCCCACAAAAGTAGGAAAATCACGAATAGGCCCCCAAAACCATATTTAACTTACACAGAAAGTACTATCTGCTGATTCAACCCACTATGGATGCCTTATGGTCACCCTATAAAGAAGAGACCTCCAAGTCACCCCATCATCAACAGCCCTTCTCAGATCTTGCAGTCAGGCCTGTGGCTTCCTTGACTGAGTCTATCAATCTGGAATGTGGTTTTCCTCTTTTCCTACTGCCTTCTACCTTATCAAGCATTATTTTCTTTTTAAATTAGTCATGTATTCTCATGATATGGACAAAGTCTCAGTTTAGTCAACTTGGCTTCTAGTGAGAATTCTGGCTCGATTTGCTCGAGGACCCATTTATTGATATTTTTTAGTAGTCCACAGTATCTGTAGAACCACATTTCTCCTGCACCACACTTCAAATCAGTTGATTATTGCCTGTTGGGTTTTTCGCTATCTTTTACACCATACATAGACATTGAAAATATGATGGCATGGATAATTCTAACATTAACATTCAATGATATATCATCACACTTCAGGATCCTGTCTAATACCTTCATAGCTCACCTTCCAAGTCCTAGTCTTGTGGTTGTTTGACTACAGACTTCATTCTGATTAATGACTGAGACAATGTATGGAAAATTTTGAACTATTTCTATGTCTTCATCATATGCTTTAAAGTTATGTAAATCATCCATGATCATTATTTTTATTTTTATTTTTTCATGTTCATCTGTAAACCTGCTTTTTCACTTTCTTCCTTGGCTTTCTTCAGTAGTCATTCCACATCTTGGCTATTTTGTGCTAGCAGTATAATGTCATCTGTATATCTTAAATTGTTGATATTTATTTTTCCAATTTTCATGGTCCTTCTTCCAAGTTTAATCCTGCATTAACTGTGTTGTCCTCAGATCCTAGTCTGAGCCAGATCCTGCTTTCTATAGTCACCTCTCCAGGACAAGTAATTATCATCCCTCTGCACTCCTAAACCTCTGCTATCCAATTTCCATACTTCCATTTTGATTAGCTCTAAACCAAATTATGAATTATTATTATATATTTGGTTGGACTTTTGGATATCTCTAAACAAAACCTTCTTTTACTTACTCAAAACTGAAGTTCTCTTCAGCTAGTACTGTTATACACAGGTAGAAATGATCTTCACATTACTCAGCCTCTTGTAAGCTTACTTGAGCTAAATAATTTCCCCAACTTTTAAGAGGAGCTGACATGGTTGATGGGGACCCCTCCCCCAGTCGCCCTACCTTTCTTTGGCTAACAATAGGACTCACTTCTCTTCCTGTTCAAAATCCTTTTTCCATTTTCATCCATCACACTCCTCTACTATTAGTGAATGGGTAGACAAGACAGTTACAGTAGATGTCTGGTTACAGGGATCTCTTTTGAACTTGTCTATATACCCTCTATTCCCTTTCAAGGCCTAAGACTTTTTACTGTTCAAGATCAGAGAGGGAGGAACCATGGGCATCAACTGTGTCACACAACACTGTTCAAATTTCCAGAAGAATAAATTCATTCAGATAATATCTAATAAGAATATGGCTTTTATATAGACCAGGAACCAGAATGCTTTCCGGTTCATGGAATCACACACTAAATCCTGAAAAGCACCATCTGAAAAACACTGGGAGCTTCATTCATATGACTCATTTTCCACATGAATACATCCTGGGGGAACACTGTGGAAAGATTCAATTATAAACCAGAGTGGTTCCTAGTGATAGCTATAAAAATACTTCCATAGTTATAGAGGAATTACAATGACTTGTGGGTATAAAACAGAAGTTAAATTAAGGTGGTGAGTGAGATGCAATTAGTGATATAAAACAGAAAGTTTAACTAGGTACTAGTGTTTCAGCACAGATAAAGTATGGCTGGTTTGATAAAGTTAAAGATTTCATCAGGCCATGGTAGCATTTTAAAAAACAACAACAACCAGTGAGTCTTATGAACACTTTACTTTACTGTGACATTACTATTTGACCTCAGGACCTACCCCTTTGATAGGGTTATCACACTTAACAGTTTATTTTTGGAGATACTTCCTTGCATGAAAGATGTATTGTGAAGCCTGTGCAATAGTCATACAGCTAGATAATTTTAAACCATACACTTACTGGTCCTTCAGGGAGGACCTTTTAAATGGTCATGTGTGTTACCTCAGCTATGAATGGCACAGTTAACGTTTCTATTCTCCCCTAGCCCGCTCATAATTCCAGCTTTTACACATGCTTCTTCGTTTGTAATATGTGAGAAAACAAAATAAAACACAAGCAAATCAACTCATTTGAAATGTGGTGCTGGAGAAGGGTTCTGTGGATACCATGGACTACAAAAAAGACAAATAAATGGGTCCTTGAGCAAATCAAGCCTAAACTTTCCATGAAAGACAAGATAACTAAACCAAGACTGTCATATTTTGGACATATCATGGGATGACACGATTCATTTAAAAAGACAATAATACTTGGTAAGGTAGAAAGCTGTAGGAAAAGAGGAAAACCATATTATGGATGAATAGACTCAATCAAGGAAGCCTCAGTTCTGAGTCTGCAAGACCTGAGCAAAGTGGTTTATTATAGTGAACAAGGGGGTCTCTCATTCATAGAGTCACCATAAGTCGAAGCTGACTTGATCACCATCAACAATAACAATAACATGATCTCCAGGATAATTATTGAGTTCCATTGAATATTCAGAGTACAGTACAGTATTTCCAAATGACCGATCATCAAATAGGACATTGTAAAGAGCCCCCTTCCCCTTCTCTTCTGTATTTTAATCCTAGCATTGGTATTTCAAACATCAAGTATAAAGGGCCTTCTGTGGTTAACCATTATAATGTGTGGGAGGAATGATGTTGCTCCTGAGTTGGTCAGCCATTGTTCCAGGCTTCCTGGAAGAAAGCTAATGGGTGTGGTGCTCTCTACTCTCTTCTGTGGAAGTTTATCTTAAGCAATTATGGAATTGCTGCCATAACAAGATGATACAGTTTAGTGCTTCTAATCACCAGCAATTTTTTTACAGATACTGTTATATAGATATTTATCTCACCTTTTGAATTTTCATCCCATATTCTTCGTTGAGAGTAAGAGTTATTAGCAATTATTAGCCTAAAAAGAAACAATTGAGAGCAGAGCTTGTAAACGTTATTTTGGGGGGGACTACATCTCCTAGAATCTCCCAGCCAGAATTGCCACTGCTCCCGTCCAAACAAACCCTAACCCACCTGGCATTTGTCAGGTCCGAAATATCTACAAGAATCTCTGCAACTACCTGATACCAAAACCTCTGTCCTTGGCTCCAAGTCCTTCCAAGTCAGAGTAGTTCCTCAGAAACCAGAGCCATCAGTCAAATGTCTTGCCTGAATTAGGATTATTTGGGGGAGGATGGATGAAACAAGGCAAATGAGAGCCAACTCTGTTTTCGGCTGCCAAATTGAGCCTTCCCTTGAAGAATTTATTACATCATTCCTAAGGCACTGCCATGAATCACCCTGCCATACCTCCTACCTGTCTTCAAAACAGGGCCCACGGTTTGGTGCACTAATGTGAAAAAGACGCCCAACCTGTTGGTGACGTACTCTCCTTTGTCTACCATAGCCTTTCCTGCCTGCAGTCTGCTTCCCGCTCAACCCAAGATCAAAGAGAGCGAGAATAAACATCTCCATCTCTTTCTACCCACCCTTCAACATATTCCATCTAATACGACTGGTATTTTTATTGTGGAGAGGAGCAATTTGTAAGGAGAAATGAAAATCTACAGCATGTCAGCTCATATGGGCTAATGATGTTTATACAGACATACCACACTGATGGAAGAGGTCCAACATTCCCTTCATGGTGCAAGATGGGAAGGGGAAAAAATGAAAGACAGAAAGGAGTGACCCAAGCCTCCCTTCCCCCTGCCTCTTTCCTGCTCAGCAACCTGTACTTGACCCTCTCGAGCCTGGCTCTGCTCAGACTCCATCCCGCCCAGCTGGAGCCAGAACACTGATACCAGGCAGCTGATGCTCTCCTTCATCCAACACACACACACACTCCTTGAAAACACCCAGCCACAGCATACTTAGAGGAGGCAGAAAGGGAGGAAAGAGATGGAGCCACCTTTTTTGTTTGCAGCCTGAGGGAATTCTCACTTGTGTTTGGAACCCATTACAGAAAGCCTATGCTCTGCTGCCATGGTTGGCACTGTTTGCCAAAAGATACAAAGTGTTAAGAGAAAGTGGCCCACTTCAAGGTGGAAATAGCTGAGATACTTGGGAAAGGGGGAAGTGTTTGGCTAAAATGTTGAAGCTGGCTGACTTCGGTCAAGCACCCAGGACTGTGTTTGAGCACTTGGCACATAAAAGAAGGACTGGTTCTCTAAGAATGCTTGGGTCCCACTGGAGATGTTGGTACACAACGTCACTGGAAATAATGATGTTTATGTCATGGCACTCATTTAAAAAAACCCAGCTAATGAGTGTGAAAGAAGAATTTAAAGAGTGCTGAGCAGTAACCATTCCATAATCTTTCATGTCTGCCAAGAGATAAATGAGAACTGGGCTACAGGGATACAAAGTATTGATGCAGAGGGATTGTCACTGTTACAAACATAGGATTCAAGGGCCAAAGATAAAGAAAATTCTCAACTATGATCCACATATGGGGTGACAGACAGCAGACTGTTCTATTCCAATGTACTTTTCATGTGGGGATGCTAAAGGAACAATAGAAATTATGTGTCACCATCTCCACTGATATCTGTGTATGTGTGTGTATGGAAGTGCGTGTATTCGTGTGCATTGCATACTTGGTTTAAAGTACAACATACAGTCAGTCCTCTGTATCCATGGATTCTTTGTCTACTGATTCAAGCATCAATGGCTTGAAAATATTTAAAAAATAAATAAATTGCAAAGCAAACCTTGATTTTGCTATTTTATATAAGGGCACCATTTTACTGTGCCCTTTTATTTAATGGGACATGAGCATCCACCAATTTTTGTATGCATGGGAAGTCCTGGAACCAAACCTCAATAGATATCAATGGCCCAGTGTACAGTACTGTACTACAGCAGCAACGAAAATACAATAAAATAATATTCCTTTTATTGCAATTAGGCAATGTTATGAAGCTATATAATTTAGTGGAACTCATTTACATTGGGTGGGTTCTGGAAACTTCCCTTCATAAAAACATCTATTTGACTAAAAAAAGGTGCAATTGCATCTACTGGAATAGTGAATACACAGCATTTACAAGGTAATACAGTAATTGTTGTTTTCACTTTCTCCATCTTTCCAGTTATCAGAGAGTGCCCACGTTATCTTATTACATTTACAAACAGCATTCCTGTGTTTAACAGGAGATCCTTGGGCATTAGATGCATAGGAGTAAGACATACCTTCTAATGCTCCTAATTTTGCAGGGATGGTCCTGATTAATCTGTTGTAGCCCCACTTTTTAGCTGCTTTTGAAATGCCCTTGTTTCTCTCTCCTCCTCCCATATTCCCCCTTTGTCTTCTGCTCTCCAAAGTCAACTGCTTCAAATTGAGTTCAAAATGCATAAAGTCATTCATGCACAATTAATTAAATGTACTTGCTATTGCTAAGGAGCATGGGAGACAGGAGAGGAAGGGCCAGAACTTTGTCCCATCATATAGTTCTCTAAAATAAAATCAGTTCATATTGGAGCAAAACCTGGGACTTTAAGGTTGCTGCAACACTGAGAATTAATACAGTTTCACACAGCTTTCACTGCCATGGCTCGCTCCTATGGAATTCTGGGATTTGTAGTTTATTGTGGCACCAGAATTCTCTGACAGTGAAGTCTAATTATCTAAATATCTCACTACAACAACAGATCCCAGAATTCCATAGCATTGAGCCGTGGCAGTTAAAGCAGTTAAAGCAACCTAAGAATCCATATAGACAATACTGAACCCATGATATAAGAAACAGTTCTACATAAAAGAAGACAGATGATAACTCCATATACTGTAGCCTGTGTATACTTTTCTATGTGTCTTTTTGTTGAGCACATTTAGTATACACAGAATATAGTACATGTAATATAGCACAAAATATAGTACATGCAACACACTACAGTGTGGATTAAGTATGCACACAGACCTATTAGACATAAATGGATATGAAGGATTCATATAGAGATAATTACCCTTCCCATTTATTTTACATGCACACACACCAGATTCCTTACATTGTTTTTAAATTATTTACCTATAAACACACTGCTGTAGTTGCTATGCTTTGCATGCTTTAAACACTCGTCTCTTTGGTACCAAAATCAAGTGAACGAAAATGTTTCTGAGAGAATACATTTAATGGGTAACCCACTAGATCAGAATAGCCTTCAAATGACATTTGGGAGAGCTGTGCATAGACAGAAGATTTAAAATATGCTCTTCAGAGGAAACCTGCCATCTGGCTCCTCCAACTGGATTCCAATGCTAAGTGCCTTTTGAGACTGTACTTAGTCTGCCAAGCTTCCACAAATACACATCTTTAGGGAAGAGAGAATTATGATGTGTTTTTGTTTTGTTTTTTACTTTAGATTTTACCACGGAGTTATTCATGACAATTAAACAGGCAACTATTTTCTCTATTGAGGCTAGAGACTTTCCCACAACTCATAATAAAAACATTTAGCATGAGTAGTAGTCAGTGGAATTTAAAGATTTCTGTCAGTGCTGTCACTGTGCCAAATGATACCAAGTTCCTCATGAGTGAGAATTTTATTTCATTTAATTTGATAAGAATTTCTTGACATTATCCCTTGGTATCTACTGGGATTTGGTTCTAGGACCTTCTGTGAATACCAAAATCCATGGATGCGCAAGTCCCATTCAATACAGTGGCATATTAAATGGTGTCCCTTATATAAAATGGAAAAATCAAGGTTTGCTTTTGAATTTCTATATATTTTTTTAAAAATTCA
The DNA here is from genome assembly GCF_019175285.1 of Sceloporus undulatus. Classification (NCBI taxonomy): domain Eukaryota; kingdom Metazoa; phylum Chordata; class Lepidosauria; order Squamata; family Phrynosomatidae; genus Sceloporus; species Sceloporus undulatus. Next base: position 247,136 of record NW_024802936.1, on the reverse strand, counting down.
ATCCATGGATGGTTGAATCCAAGGATTAAAAAAACAGTGGATACAGAGGGCCAACTGTACTACTGAACTGGAATTTTTACTTCTCCTCCGTTTTTGAGATGCACCACATCTTAAACATGTTTACAATGGGCAAGTGCAAGATGGTCTTTTGTTTGCTGGAAACAGCTTTAGATAATGAATTTGGCCATTATGCAAACAATCAAGCATTTAGTTTTGTTGGGCTCTGAACAAGTTAACAAAAATCCAAAGATATCTCTATATTTATGATGGTCAAAAGTTGAGGTTTTAAAACATTTAAATGTAGGAGAAAGCATAACTTACACATTTCCCATCCCAGTTTATGAGTAGTAATGTTAATCAAGTAATTAACCAGTGTGAATGAATGAATCACTGAGGTGTTTTATTTAATCATTCATTTCGTGATTTACAATATTTTAAACATTTCATTCCACTTTCAGACACATACCCTCAGGTAACAACTGTTAAAAATACTGACTAGAAATGAAAACTAGTAGATAACATACATCACCAAACATGGACATGGCAATTAAACTTTGTCCATCTACTACACCTCGGAGAGCAGAAGGAAACACAGCATGGCTGAAGACCTAAGGATTCATGTAGGATATGGTAGGGAGTAATCCTTGGTCTCTAGTCCACATTCTTGACCTAAAGTGGAGTCCCTCAGTGAACTACAAATCCCAGGATTCTATAAGACAGGCCTGTGTGTTTTACCATATTGCTGCTGCTGAATGAGAGTTTGTTAGTTTTACTTTCTCCCATACTTAGATATATTTAAAATTTTGAGCACTTTCCATCAGACGTATGAATGCGTTTTTAAATTTTGGAATGTTACTATTTTTGTAAAAGATTATCCATCCCTATCAATGGCATGCGTAGCTTTGAAAACGTTTATGAAGCATGTCACTTTTTCTTACCTAAGCAGTGTTGACAGAAAGGTAAGTGAGGAATTATTCAACCAAATAAACTAGGCTTCTAAGTCCCTTTGATTTCAGTGGGAGATATCTAAACGTGTGCCTAATCTACTAAAATTACTGGGACCTAAATGTGCTTAACTATGACTGAATCATGGCCACTGGTTTCTTGAACCAGACGTGGGGATAGTACTGTACAGCTCATGGGACACAGATGGCCCCAAAGGACCTTTGCAGTCCTTGAAGCTCCTTGGGACTCCCCAGAATTTTTTTTTTTGGGGGGGGGGGGAATCTGTGAGATCTTCAAGCACTTTTCCATCCCTAAATCACACTCATCTTCCTTACAGAAGATGTCTTTGCCTTTTTTCCACTGCCTGAAAAAGGTGACTAGAAGTAATAGGAGACAAAACCTGGCCTGCTTCTGGTCTAATCATAAAATAGCTGCAAGACAATAAATGGCCATGTTTATAATTCGGATCCCTTTTCAGCTCAAGATGCTGAATGGCCAATAAAGGGAGAGCTGTAGTTCTTCCTCCCCTATTCGGTTAAGGAATGCCAGCTCTGGACCCTTGTTACTTGATCAAGCAGAGGAGAGAGGCTGGATGACTTATGGATGTACACCATTCTTCCTATTTCTTGTCATGGCTTGTAGACTGGAGTAGACCTGTGCACATGTGTGATGGAGAATGGACAGGTTGCAGAGATCTCAAAACCATCAAGAATGAATTTGGGTCCCAGTGAACTGTGGGTGGAGGTAGTAAAAGTGGACCAGCTAAAAATCTTTAATTGGAAATGTTTGGTTTTTGGCACAAGTTTGCAAGCTGTTATTCAGAATTGTGTGTACACTGAACATGAAGTTGCAGTTAACATATTTTGTTAATACTGTAATTATTTTAAAATATAATTATACTATGTTCTTAATATGTCATTAGTAGTTTTTTGGTTGATAAGAAATGAACTTGGCTGATCGCTAACAGAATTTTATATACCATTATGATTTTTTTTTTAAAAAATTCACCCATTTTACAATGAATGTCAAAAACGTTAGACAAATAATTTTATGACTGAGAAAGACAAAAACAATATACAACATAGATAGGCCACTAAGCCACATTAGTTTGTACTGGTTTCCCCCCACACACTTTGGCCCTGCTTTATATGCTTTGAAGATACTTCTATGCACAGCTGCCATTCCCATAGACTGGACTGAGCCCAACATGTTTACACCAGTTGGATTTATCAAAAGATAAGTTCAGAATTTCCCTTAGAACACTTGCATGGGTATCCAAATGGAGATTCTCTCAGTGCAGAAAGTTTGTGAGCACGGTGAACTGTGGGTTTAATAAAATAACTCATAATGCTTCTGTAAATGCATTTTCCTTTAATAATATGTTAATTGATACCTATACAATGCTAAACAGGAAACCACATCTTGAATGGAAATTCTTATGGCAACCTCTCTGCCATGGCAACTTTTATTTTTCCCATGTCAAATGTAGGTTATCTTGAGACTGTCCATGTGTGATCCTAGACAGGAATGAGCATCTCCCTTGAGATCCAAAGGAACCCAAAGCAGCAGAACAAGTGGCATCATGCATATCCAAACTAGCAAGACACTTTCTTTAAAATATTTTCACCTGTCTTGTTTCATCAAGAGGTGCTGAAAGATGGAAAGAGTGGGGAGGGGGCTAATTGAACCAATTAACACATTTCGATAAGGACAATCCACAGAATAGGTATATAACATTTCATCTGATTTTGCATCAAGATTTCGGTGGCTGGCTGTGAGCTAAATGCCTTTATGTGTGCCAGAACCCATGTTAGTACATCAGCTGATGAAAGGCAGGAGGTTTATTCTAAGTTGATGTTCATTTTGTGCTAATGCTCATGGTCTATCTATTATACAATTGAGTACTTTTTAAGAAGCCAGAAACAACTAGATGCACAGTTGAGGTCAGGCTGCATAATATGAGTACCATACTGCAAATTTAGGTAAAAGGAAAGTCACATGTGAAAGAATAGTTCTTATCAAAAGTGAAAGCCAGGTAGTAAATAACAGCCATAGACCTGCTTCTGATTCTGGAAGCTGTAAGGCAAATGCAGAACAACTCCACTGAGATCAGCCAAGTTGCATCAGGACAAAATGGAAGAAAAGTAATTCAGACTGCCATTCGCAAATGTTTGCTATAAAACATTTAGATAAGGAGAAAGTCAGAGCAGAGAGAGAATTAGAGCTGCCTTGTACAGTCCACATCTTAGTGACTTGGAGAAACTTGGCATTGTTAGAAAACATTTCCTGATGATGAAGGCTCCCAAAGCTTCTCACAGTGAGCCTTCATAATTCAGGGGAATAATAAAACAATTTCATCATCTGCATGTAACAAGTTTGAGAGAAATCCCCCAAAGTCCTATGCCCTTTATTATGATTCACTGCATTTTGAACTTCAAGTAACTTGGGTGGGGAAAAGAAGAAAATGAGCAATAAAGAGGCTACGTCACTATTGGGGTTTATAACTGTGGTTGCTTCTACACAATTTTTGTGTGGGATGTTCATAGACTGTGTTTTCTGAGAGTTTCTGGATGGTTTTAAATCTCCAAGAAAGTTCATGGCACTCTACAAGGGAATTTGATTAAACAATAATAATAATATGAGAGCCTAAATACCATAAAGACGCCAGATCCTGTCTGATCTTTGAAGCTAAGCAGAGTCAGCACTGGTTAGTATGTGGATGGGAGACCACCAATGAATATTGGGTGCTGTAGGCTATATTTCTGAGAAAGGAACTGGCAAAATCACCTCTGAGTATTCCATGCCGAGGAAACTCATATGAAATTCTTGTACTTGCCCTAAGTAAATAGGTGATGTGAAAGGCACCTACAGATACACACAGAGTAATAATATAAGGCTTGAGAACAAAATTCAACCTTTTAATTTATCAACTATGTTTGAACTTTTTTCCTATCACAAACCTCATGGCAAAGTCTTTTTCAGACATATATGAGATAACATAGGATTCTAGCTTTAGTGAAACATTTTCAAGTTTGCTTTCCCTCTGCACATAAAAGATTGGGTGTCACAGATCAGTCAGCAGAACTGGCCTTACCATTAGGCAGAGACAGGCATCTTCCAGAGGCTGAAATCCAATAAACATGTTGGCAGAAACCAAATCTCTTCTCATGTTATTTTGCTGCTCAGGAGACAGAAGTTGATCCTTCTTTCTCACTTTCTCCCCAGATGCCCAATAGCAGCCAGGTGGCTCACAGGCACAATTCTATCCCTTTGGCAAGCAATTGGCTATGACTATGGCTTGGACTTTGGGGCATACTGCCAGCATAAAGTTGTTCCTTCTTCCTCAGGAGAGCAGTTGAAACATGCCCAGATGCACCATTATGGCTCATCAGAGGTCAAGGGAACTGAGCTGTCTCCATGAGCTTACTAGCTGTTGTTGTTCAACAAAGTATTGTGGAGGTAATCTGTGATACAGAATCCCTCCTTCCTCAACATCTCCCAAAATGCAGGGGAGGGGGGGATAGGCCTGGATATGCTACCAGATAGATTGTAGCCTTTGGCAACAGTGGCTGGAAGAAGCAATGGTGTTTTCTTGGCTGTTTCTTGTGAGCCATCCTTCTGATCTGGCTGTGAGAGGCCACAGTTGTGTGTGTGATATGACCTGATCTGATCCCTATTGCCCTGAGAGGTTATGGAGGATGCGATCCCATTGCCAATATTGATACACATTTCAACTGGCAGTCTAGTCATGTTCTGTATGTAAAATGAAGGATGGGATACTGTTTCGTCCTTTGCCTCGGGGAACAAAATGGTCTAATACTTTAAATCCATGTAAGCATTCATTGATTAATATATCCACGAACCCAACCAAAATATATAGCCCTGGTATTTACATAACAGCTGCTTCAAAGATGCCATGTTATTTAGAACTTTAAAATGATCTTACCCATCACAATAAATGGGAACATTTTCTTCGCTATTTAAATCAGGCTTTTTGGAATCCAGCAAATTAAGCTAGGTATATTTTCTATAGCTGGAAAGAATATGTGTCATTTATGAAGTGTGGGGGCCTGATGTTAAACATACTTCTTACCCTTTATACTATGTGGAGTTCTCAGATTTTTCATAAATTTTTTGAAAAATGAATTCTTATAAAATTAATTTTAAACCTTTTTTATACAATTCAAATTCTCACATAGAATTTTAAATATTAAAACAGACATTATTATTAATGACTAATGTTACTTGGATTAAAATATTTAATTAATGTAGCAATAATTTAGAGGTATTGGGAAAATAGATAACAGAATTTCTGAAATGGCTTCAGTTGCATATTCATAATAATTTAATGCAGTGATTCCAAAAAGTTGATCTTCCAGGTATTTTGGACTTCAACTCCCAGGATTCCTGGACATTGGCAGTGGTGGCTGGGGCTTCTGGAAGTTGAAATCCAACTTCCAGCTGGAAAGCCAAAATTTGAGGAGCTCTGATTTAATTGAATCATTTCTGAATGAGTTTATCTCTCTAATCTATCTAATTCACTATTATCACTGTGTTTTACTCAGTCAAAATCAAGCCCATTTTATTCACCCTTCCTGTACCATCACCACCTTCAAAAATTCATGCTGTGCCATTTTCACACTAAAATAATATATAACAGCTGCGGTTTATCCATCTGAACACATTTAATGTCTAGTCCCCCTTTTGATAGCAAGGTTTCCATCTACCAAGGGTTACTTGTTATGTTGGAGGGTATTAAAAAGGGGGGCCCTTGGACAAATAATGACATGATTGCTCCTCAGACAATGGATTTGCTTTTCCTGTTTCCTAAAGCTAAGCTTGTAGCAAGTACAGAAGCTTCTACCCAGGTTCAGTTCACATAGCGAACTGACACTCTTTGACAAATAGGCTGAGTTTCTCAGCGAGGTCGGCAATCTGGTATTGATTTACTATCTTCTTCCCCAGCTCTGCCAAATTATTATTTTCTCGTAGAGGAAAAATAAGGAGATACACATTCTTGTAAAAGGTTGGCAGGCAGCCCTTATAAGCAGGACGCTGTGCCCTGAGGCTGTTTCTCCCACTGGGACTGCTATAGTGTGAGGATTCCCTTGCAGGGACACAGTTAGATGCTGATGGGGGCTTTCATATTGTGGTATATATTTACAATGAGATATTTATAAGCACCTTAGAACAGCAACTGTTTTCAAATTTACTTATCTGCCTGCTTGTCATTAGGGATCCTGCCAATATCCTCACCCAAGTTTCTTCCCTGATTTAGAATTAGGAAATCCCAGGCCCTATTTCTAAAGTTGAATCAATACATTGGAGATCTTCGATCCTGCTAGGTCTACTTCCACATTTTTTCTTCTTTTTTGCATTGGCCACAAAATGTCTAGTCTGCTGTAGCCAAGCTTTACTTCATTAAGCTTGTTTGTATATTCTCCAACTATATTTCTGATGTATATCCGATATATATCACATCTATATTTCTGACACATGTGCATTGATCAAGATATTGGAAGAAACAGATAGCTCTCTGCCCAATTTAGGAAATCCAGAACTATAGCACCCTAAAGCTCCTCCCTGTTTCAGGACCCCGAATGAAAGAGAGCACAATACTTGAAAATAGTTCTTCCATGGCTTAACTGATCTAGCCATGAAATTTTTTTAGTGTTCAATGATACTTTCAGCCAAAATCTATCCTTTGTAATGTACTAGCATTAGTTCTCATCCTGCAGAGAATTGTCATGGCTGCCTTGAAGTCAAAGGCAGACTGTCAATGTAGACTGAAATATTTCCCCCTCTGTTTTTTTTAATATACCCTTCAGTGGTCCATTTCCACCCAGTCTCTGACCTCAAAGTGTTCATTCTTGAACAAAATAACTTTACAGGCAAGTTCCAACATGAAACTGTTCACAAGGATTCAGATTAATTGGCTATGGCTTGAATAGGAAAAACGAGACAATGAAGTTTACCGCACCGGGGATAAAACGTTCCCCGATGTGTTCTAACATGCACGAGCGAGGCC
>NW_024802936.1:233260-237163 GCF_019175285.1 Sceloporus undulatus | reverse complement strand
TGTACGTACTACAGATCTTGGTTTATTAATGGCTACTGTTCGGGTTATGAACACTGTGTTATTTATTTATTTATTTATTTATTGGATTTACAGCCAGCCTTTCTCCCAGGAAGGGATCCATAAAGATGGCTCACAGAAATTTAAAACATTAAATTAAAATAATATTAAACAAAAATTAAAAAATAATTAAATAACAATAGTTCACACACAGACATTTCAGCTTTCTTTGGCCACACTGATTTGCAAGCCAAGCATGCACATAGGGATCTACCACTCGAGACAGCATCCCATGGAAACCATTAAGTAAGTTGTAGGGAAAATGGATGCAAAATAAAACTTGTTAGCCTTTAGGTTGCCATGGGACATTTTATTTTTGGTGACAGCTGATGATCAATTGACTGTACAGTGCAAAGATACAGGAGGAATCAGAGATATAGCAAAATTTTCAGGTGTGGCTGACAAAATAGATGATGCTCTTGTGAGAAAAAATAGTTAAGGGGAAAAGAATGACGAGGAAGGAGGATCCATTTAACTTTCTATTTTAAGAAAATGGTTCACTTTCCTTGCTTTTGAAATTATAATTTATTTTGGCAGCCCTTGCAGTGTGACCCTAATAACTTGCCTTGTTCTCCCTGCAAATAGTAATACATCCCACTGATTTTTCTGTGAATTAGTGGGGTTTATTTAGAGATAATCAGTTCCACTGATTTAGTTGGAATGACCTCAGAAGGCAACGTCTTCAAAATAAAAAAATATTCAAAAAGAGGCACAGAGGTTCTACTTAAGCTGAAATCAGATGTTTAATGGTTAAGAGCAGTGCAATGACTGTTGATTTCTTCCGGAGGCTGGTGTTGGAGTGAAGGGGGGGGGGAACCCTTCTGAGCTCAGGCCTTCTGCTAACTCCAAATCCATGTCTGTTTATGTTTTCTTTGTCTTGAACAAAAATTGGCCCCATTGTGTGGGAGCAACACCAAGAAAGAAAAACAAAATGAGTCCACAGAGAGAAAAATGGATATAGTGGGAGCTAAGGAAATGGCCATGCTCAACCAATTCCATTTTTTAAATAATGATGTCAGAGTTAAAGAATATCTTTATTTTTATTTTAAAAAAAACTTTTGGAATTACACTCTGTGTCCGGCACAGTCAGTTGTTAAAAGAAGAAATGCAAACAATTGTTCTTGCCATTTCCAGGCTCCTAGAAATTAGATCTGTCTCCAGTTGGATGGAACATACTGTATGTCTTGAGAGAAGCAGGCAGGCGCCTGTGTCTTAGGAGCTATAGGATAAGCAAGGAAATGTAGCATTGTACTTAGGAGAGATCAAATGTGTTGGCTCAATTTGAAGCAGATTTTGGAGAAATTTAAACTTCAAGAATCCCCCAGCCAGCATGATCACTACAGGGATGTAGTCCAAAAAGGTAACTTTGCCAAGCTGTGGTCTGCAACTTTCTTAGATAGAAGAGAAGAACAGCACAAAGAGGAGTGGTTCTCTCTGTGCCACAGTAATGTTAAGGACCTGAAGACCTACACACACACACACACACCCCAGCAATTTTCTTGGCTGGTAAAACTCCAGGTGAAGAGGGTTAACTAAATGTTTGTGATTTGATAACGTGATTTTTTTAAATTGAATGAATGACAGACCATTGGCTCCAAAAACAGGACTGGAAGAACAGGACAAAGGAGCTGCTGGTGCTAGCAATATGATTTCCTTGTTCAGTGTTGCCCCAGACTGCTACAGAAGTTGAAAATAAATTACTCTTAATTAGTATTAATATTATTTTAGCAAAACAAGACAAACTAGCAAGCAGATAAACAGGACTTTTTTGAGGACATAATGTGAATTAGGATTCGGGAGGGCAGACGGGGGGAGAAAAGAAGGTGGATGCTTTTCAGTGGTACATCTATGCTATGGAGTATAATGCACTCAAGACTTCTGACAATTCAAAACATCTACTATTTCATAACAAGTAGCTGGTCCCAACAATTATACTACATGGAGCCCTGGTGGTGCAGTGGTTAAATGCCTGTACTGCAGCCATTCACTCGACTCAGGCTTGCATCCTTCCGAGGTCACTAAAATGAGTACCCAGACAGTTGGGGGCAAATTAGCTTACTTGCTAATTAGCTTACTTGCTGTTCACCGCTATGATCTTTGGAATAGCAGTATATAAATAAAACAAATTATTAATTATTATTATTATTATTATTATTCTAAATTTTGCTTTGTTTTTCTTTGCATAGACAGCAAAGAGGTTATTGCACCTGCAAAGCCTACCAGTATAGATGCGGGATGGAAAGTCAAAACTGGGTGTTACAACACACAGCCAAGGCTGGACAAGTGCAACTGATCTGCAGCCTGGACCCCAGCACGCTTATCCAACAGCGCTTATCCAGCAGCAAATGGGTTGCACACGCCTGGCCTCAGCTGCAGCCTGCATGTCATAACACCCAGTTTTGATTTTTCAATCCCGCGTCTATCCCGACGGGATTTGCACATGCAATAAACTCCTAAATGTTTTGGCAGAAACACTTCTTCTAACATTATCCCATGGGACATGAAGGGAAAATATGAAAGAGTGTCACACAAACTGCAGATAATTATTTTTGTGGAGCACTATGGGATCCCTTTCTCCCTTATCATTATTGTGTACTGTCCCTTTACAAGGCAGGACATGGCAATGCCAGTTTAAAGTTGTTAGGATCAGCTCCAAATGCAGGGCTCTCTCTGTGAACATGTACAAGCCCTCCTTTACCATTTACCATTCCCACTTGGCGATGCTTCACATATCAGAGCTCACTGTCCACTCAAGAGGAGCCTTCCAATGGCAGATGACCAGAGGCCTTTTTTTTTCCAGACATGGCCATTTCAGCCTTATGTCCAGGGATCTGGGAGGAATTGCAAAGTGTCCTCTATTTTGAGCCATAAAATCTGTCCTTGCAGGCAAGCAAAAGGTAGCTCAACAGATTTATTACTGACCCAGCTGCTGCAAAGGACTGTGGAGAAGATTGTCGCTAACCATGTGGTGGTTTTGTTTTTTCTGACTGAAGTGTGGAAAGGAAAAGAGGACCTGGGTTCTTGAAGTAGATCAGTGGCACCAAGGGGAAGGGGGTGAGAAAGTGTGTGGTTTGAGTTGGGGAAGAAACAGGAGGGATGAGAGAGCAAATGGAAAAACTACAAATGAAATAATTTTAATGTAGATTCAGACAAGGTCTATTGCTAGTAAATTGTAATTTTAAGCATTTGTTTTGCTGAGAGTTCTATATGTAATATATTGCAAGCCAACAAAGCATTTTACTAAGCTAAGTTCATCAGAAAAATATGGTTGCGTACATAATAAAATACAGTATATGTAATATAGCTGCAAATAAACCATATGAAATGAATTTATATTATTGTTTTTAGCTTATCTAATAATTATAAAAATAAAATTTTATTATTTTTTTAATTGTATTGTTTTATTATAGGTGGGTAGGTTTCTGGGATATTGTGTTTTATTGTATTTTAATGTTCTTTTAATGTTGTCAGCCACCTCAATCTAATTGTAGAGGCGGGATAAAAATAAAATTTTATTATTGTTGTTATTAATGGAGTTTAGGGCACAGCTAAAAAAAACTGGCTTACAGCTGCCGAATTCAGTGCAAATTCGGGATACATCATATTTTATTGCATGGATTTTTGCTGCCGACACCGCCAGCTGGGTGCATGCCGGATTACATTTAGCTAGAATCTCAGTTCAGCTGGCTGATTTGCAAAGTTGGGAGCTCCCAGAATTCCACAGCATTAAGCCATAGCAATTAAATTGGTATCAAACTACAATAATTCTGCAGTGTAGGTGCAGCCTATGTTACAAGAGCTTGAGAAGTGTTGGGGAGAGACACATGCTGCCAGGAGTATTTCATT
>NW_024802936.1:229864-230260 GCF_019175285.1 Sceloporus undulatus | reverse complement strand
GCGGGCGGCCCCCTCCCTTTCCAGGCCTCTGTGAAGGCTTGGCCTTCACAGAGGCCGGGAAAGAGGGAGGAGAGCGCCGCGAGCGCCGCGAGCGCGGGCGGCCCCCTCCCTTTCCAGGCCTCTGTGAAGGCTTGGCCTTCACAGAGGCCGGGAAAGAGGGAGGAGAGCGCCGCGAGCGCCGCGAGCGCGGGCGGCCCCCTCCCTTTCCAGGCCTCTGTGAAGGCTTGGCCTTCACAGAGGCCGGGAAAGAGGGAGGAGAGCCAGGCCCCCTCCCTCGGCGGAGGAGGCCAAGCAGGGAACGGGCCTCGCTCCCTTCCCTGCCTGGCGTCCGTCGCAGGGGGGGTGTCCCGGGGGGGGGCCAAACCGGGGCGGGACCGTGCGGACCCGCCCCAAATC
>NW_024802936.1:210886-229764 GCF_019175285.1 Sceloporus undulatus | reverse complement strand
AGCAGAGCCAGGCCGCCTCCCTCAGCGGAGGAGGCCAAGCAGGGAACGGGCCTCGCTCATGCGAGGCTCCCTTCCCTGCCTGGCGTCCGTCGCAGGGGGGGGTGTCCCGGGGGCGGGGCCAAACCGGGGCGGGACCGTGCGGACCCACCCCAAATCGGGAAAGTCCCGTCCCCAGGCGGGATATGGCATCCCTATGTGTGTAGTGCTAGCAGCAATTTGAATTCGTTTTTATTATTTGATACATGTCCTGCCTTTTTCCTAGTGTGGGACCCAAAGCAAACAGAAGACCCGGGGCAGGTGTTCCATTTGCACTATTGATGATCCAGGTTTGGGTCCAGAAGGTCTGAGTGCTGGTAGGACAGAGTAACTTTTAGTTTAGGGCAGAAGCTAAGAGGAGAATCACATCTATCACCTGCCCACATGACAGGGAAATCCAGTTCAGTCATTAAGTTTCTTTCAAGGTATATTTCTGCTGTGTGTTCCAAAAGTTTGGGGAAATAGCAATGACCATGTTGCTGGAGGTGATTTATAGGAGTAGAGAACTGCAGAATTCCAAAAGAAAATTTGCAGGTGCTTCATTGACTATAGCAAAGCCTTTGCTTGCTGTGGAAGGAAGGGAAGGGAGGAAATAACACAGCAACAACCAATAGGCAGAAAAAAGGCCACATCTTTATTGAATACAGCAAACAAGTATAGAAGGTTGGCCCAAAAGCATAAGGTCTGGATCTGTCATCCACCAACCCATGTTGGTCGATGAACCAAATTGCCTGGTCGTGGCCAGACTTTGGGATGACAGAAGGGGAAGCAGCTTAAGGTGTCCCGCCATCTTGGGAGCCAGTTATGTGCATATGCACATCTTCGCCCCTTGTCACTGGAGAACGCTGAATCAATGTTACTCCCACATTGGCAACATCACTGCACCCTCAGCGCCCCTGGGTTCCATGGGACTCCCAATCCAGTGCTCCGCAGCACTGGAAACCACGCCCATCAGATCCAAGACATATGCTGCTGCCATAGGACAATTGTGACAGCAGAACACCAACCCTGTGATGGAGGGAGGATAGGAGCCGACACAATGGCACTGAGCGCCAGATGGCACAGCCCTTTAAAGGCCGGCCAACCAATCAGTGGATGGAGGGGGGCACCTCCTGGCCAATCCAAGGGCTGCACACCCCCGCAGCCCACCAATCATGGACCACTTCTGCTCCCAGGGGAGCCTGGGAGTTGCAGCCCTGGTTTGACCGGAAGTGGCCCAGCCATGCAATGGCACAGCACCTCGGTGCTTCCGCTCCCAGGCTACCTGGGAGTTGTAGTCCCAGCGAGCAGGAATTGCTGGCATTGGTGGGAACCACTGCGCTGGGCGCAGAGGCACCCACCATCAAGAAAGCCACCCTCCCAGAACAACATCAACCAGTCAGGAAAGTCAGGCGGTCACCTTTTTCCTCATTAATTACTTTTGTCATTTTGACCACATGTTACTTGGCCATGTGACCCCCTTTTTTCCCCTACAGAATTACAGGACTATGATTTCACGTTAACTGTCATAGCTGCATCATAAAGAATCCTGAAAATTGTAATTTGTGAGGCACCAGAGCTTTCTGGCTCAGAAAAATCCCAGGATGGAAACATGGCAGTTAAAATGAAATCACTGCATTATAATTATGCAGTGTGAAAGAGCTTTAGTGTGAAGACAGCACACATAGCGCCATTGTCCTATTTTCAGAAACCTGATCTAGTATTGGGTAATGATTGCACAAATGGAGAGAAAAGGCTTCATTGTGGTGACCTCTTTACTAATCCAAACTGCCTGCCCTAGTCAATGAAATGGAGAAACTGCAAGTCAGTGAAATGGAGAAACTGACTACTCCACCAACAACCAGATGGGTTTAATCTTTAGGTTTCCACCTACAGGCTGTCAGTGCAATCAACCAAGCAACTTTTTTCTGTATAGATAAGGGTGATGTTTCACATTATTAATGCAATCACACATTGTCCTGTCACAAGACAGCATGGAGGAGTATGAGGGTAATTTAAGCTCTCTAGGGCTGTGCCTGACATTTTGACTGCAGAGTTTGGGCTACTGTTGTAGAAAATCCTGCCATCCTGATGTCATGAGCCAGGCATGTCACCAGAGCAGTGTACCCAAGCTGATTTGCCTGCATTCCTTTAAATGCCCATGTTTCACAGGAGAACATGTTTGTCTGTTAATTACATTTATATTCTGCCTTTCATCCATCAAGGTCAAGATTATGTTTGCGACTTCCTCCACTTTATTCTCACAAAAAGCCCTGTTGTGTACTGAGTTTCATGAAGATCAACCAAGTCTGACTCCAGCCACTACACCCCAGTTGCTCACTGTAACTAGGAAAAAATAAGGCAATAGTTCTCATTGCCTTGGATGGGAGCCGCCACAGAATAAGCACAACACTCAGCAATTGGGAAGAAAAGGCCACAACATTATTTAACACAACTAAAACAACCATGATATAGGGTTGGCTTCAAAGCATGAGGTATAGATCTGTCATCCATTGACCCATGATTGATGGATGAACCCAAGTGCTTGGTCATGGCCAAGTTTCAGGATGACAAGGGACAGACTGGTTAATTGCCCATCTGTTCTCCAGTAACTGCTTATGCAACTGATCACATCATTGTAGATGCGCATCTCCATCCCTTCCCAATGGGGGACTCTGTATCAATGTGGCCCCCACAATGGCAACACCACATCGCTCTCAGCCCCCCCCCCGTGTCCCCATTGGACTCTTGATCCAGTGCTACGTAGCCCTGGAAACCACACCCACCAGATCCTAGACCTATGCAACTGCCCTGAAGTTGTGACAGCAACCCCGATCCCAAAGAGGGAGGGTGGGTGGGTGAGCCGAGCTGAAAACGGTGCTGTCTGGAGCACCTCATGGCCTTAAATAGGCCTACCAGCCAATGGGAGGCTGAGATGGGGTGGAGGACCTGCCTCCTGGCCTCTCAGCCAATCCCAGGCGGTGCCGGATGATGATGCCGCCCAATCAGGAGGCACTTCTGCCTCCCGGTGACTACTGGGACATGTAGTCCTGAGCAGTGGGGCAGAAGTGCCTCCTTTTCCTGCCACCACTGGCCAATCCAAGCTCTGGCAGGCAGCGAATGGGCTTCTGGGGCTGTCCCGGGCCGGGGAAGGAGCGTGGCCGGCAAGCTACGGCTCTCCCCTTGCGGCAACCGGACCGTCCCACTATGGCGGGCAGCCTCCTTTACTCTGGGAAAGTTACACCAGATGTTTAATTAGTTCTATACTAAGGTGTTTTCAAACCCAAATTACTGCTACATTTCCTGTATAATCCTTTTCTATGGTGTGCACAACAGATATTGCCAGCCTACAGATCCCATTGTCCATTTTTGGGTAATACTGTCTGGGGATGATGGAGTCCAACAACATCTAACTCTATATTCCTGCCTTTCCTATATAGTGTTATTGTAGTTGTTGTTATTGTTGTTGTGTGCCTTCAAGTCATTTCTGACTTATGGCAACCCTAAGGTGATCTTATCATGTGGTTTTCTTTGCAAGATTTGTTCAAAGGAGGTTTGTCATTGCCTTCTCAAGGCTGAGCTCATGTGACTTGCCCAAGGTCATCCAGTGGGTTTCATGGCCGAGCTGGGAATCAAACTGGTAGTCCAACACTCAAACCACTACACCATGCTGGCTCATACATCCTCCAAAAACCAAACTGTTGTACATGCCAGAAAAATCTATTTTTTTCATTCTACGGAAGAGGATATTTTTGAAAAAGGAAAATTGATCATAAGAAGAAAGTATTAAAAAGGTGAAAGTCTTATTGGAAAGACCTTAAACAGAAAATAAGTAAAATGTTTGATACAAAGCATGGAGATGTCAGTCTTTGCACTAACATCTCAGTTCATGTACACCTCAGTTAACAAAGCCTCTGACAAAGAAGCTGCTTTTTAGAAAGTTTTTCTTTTGTTTTGCATCTGCCCATTTACCCTTTCCTCCTTGTCCTCTGTCTAGATGGAAATTATTTCAAAGCATCAGCATTGGCTAGATAATGAAAGAGAACTGGAGAAACAGAGCGTTTTCATGTCAGGTTGCTGCAGTGTGCCTTGAACTGGGAAAGAATGGGATTCTGCTCTAGCCAGTCCTATTGTAGCTGTAGGTGCCTGCCACAAAGTAAACAGCACCAGAATCCCTAACTGAGCATGCACCAATAGCAAAACAGGGAGAAAATATGAGAGCAAATAAGCTTACCTCACCAAATAATGGCAGTTTATTTTTAAAAATACTGAATAAACATAGCTCTATAAATTTGGTCACAAAAATTGAAATCTTTAAAAGGGTAGTGGGGGAAAATCACTAGATGTATTTTAGAAGAAACTTCCAGGTGAACTCAAAGTTGTTTAAAAATATTTTTCTTATGTAAGCTAGGCTAGGCTGCTGCCATGTTGCAGATATAAAGCAATTTGACACCAGTTTAACTGCTATAGTTCAATGCTATAGAATTCTGGGACTTTTAATTTGATGTGTTGAACAATTAATATCTTGAGTTTTAAAGTCATCATTGGAAAATTTCAAAGAGTAATTCATCAAGACAATTAATTTCAAGCTATATTAATTTCAAGCTCTTGTATTTTGGAAAGGCTGTGTGGCTAGACAGATTTACTTATTTATTTCAGATGCTACCTTTCTCCTAAAATGGACCCAAGGAGGCTCACGAAAGATAAGTTTGCTGAGATGAAGTACACCATCCTTTGCATCACTAAAGAACAGCTTCTTATAAATGGAAGCCAATCTTTGATAACGTTCATTCCAGACATAAAGCTTGTGAGGGAAAGAGAATAGCAAAGATTTTTATTTTATTTATTCATTGAATTTATAACCCACCTTTCTCCCAAGATAGAAAAATTAGTAGAAAGGGGCTAATGCATTTAGTTAATCATTAATGAACAAACTAAAACATCTTATTCAATTGCATTTATGTTACAAAGGGGAACATTTAACTATTGTGTTAATGTTAAACTTCTGTTTTCAGGGGAAAACAGGCAGATAAAATGTTCCTGTTTGTTGCTCTATCTGTTGCTAAAGTTCTCAGGGCTTTTTAAAACAAATTATACTCCCGGGAACATCCAGTGCAATTCCCAGTACAAGCAGAACTCTTTCATTCCTGCTTAAAGGCAGGGTTTCTTTTATTTCAGGATAGATTGCAGCAAAGAGCTCCATTTTTTTTTTTATTTTTTTTTTTGGCTAGGTTCAAAGACCTTTTCTTTTTCTACTCTAGGTAAGAGTATAGGTATTCAGCCTTTATGCAAAAACAGTAAGATTTTTTTGGAACACGATGCAATTGGCCCTCGGTATCCATGGGGGACTGGTCCCAGAACCAACTGTGAATACCAAAATAGTGTAGTATCTGCAAACAAATGAGACTTGAAAATGCTCAAACAACAAATCTTGGAGAGAGACTGGGGATCAGTGAAATGGCGAGAGGCTACTGCAGGGTATCCTTGCACATCACTTCATTCATGTTGATTCAGCATAGTGCTTTGTACTTGGCAAATTCTGGATTTCCCCCCCCCCCCCCATTTCAATCTGCGGTTGGTTGAATATGTGGATGGGGAACCTGCAGATAGGGAGGGCCAACTGTATCTTTTTAAAAGATGGCATGCCCATCCATGTCTTCATGAGCAAAGACACCAAAGAGATCTCTCTTTGGCCAATTATCTATAGCATATAGACATCTGAATATTTATTGTCTAAATAGCCTACCTAGCTTCCTTCATCCTCCATCCCATCCCTGCTGGAGAGATGTGAGCTGAAAATGCTTTTTGAAGAAGTCACAAAGAGTGCAAAAAGAGACTTTTGGTAGCAAGATATCTTTTTTAAAAATATATATGTTGGGCGGACTCTAAATTTAGCTTAGAAGGTTGTCTTCTAATGATTATAGAATCAAAATGTGGACAAACTCACCTGTCTAATTAAAGGCCACAATTGGGAGAAATCAAAAAAGATATGGGTGCCATTAATTACAATGTGTGAGTGAGATTATTTTCATCGTTATGAAAAAAAAAAAAAAAGATGTTATGAATGACCCCTTAGTTTCCTGGGACATATGATCTAGTATATAGAATCCACTATGTAATATCCCGTGTATAAACTAAGAGGGTCACTGAGATACAAGAAGGCAATTTCCCTCCAGGATGTCCTTATTTACTTGTTGGTTTTAAAATGTTGTTAATTTGAAGTCTTTAAAAAAGGAATTAGCTAATTTATCATACTCTAATCATGAATGAAAATAACAAAGGTTCCTATAATTTGCAACAATTTGAATCTTGTGGCCCAAATACAGAAATCCCACAACCTGACTCACTTTCTGCAATGTTACTAATTTAGGAAAGGAAAATTTCATTGGGAGACAGAATTCTTAATAAGATGGCAATGTACTCATCCCACATAAATAGCTATATTTCTGACACATCCCTGAAGCCCTAACAAAAAGAAGAAGCAGGTTTCAAAAAATCCAACAGAACTAGGCTTTGAGTAAGGATCCATCTGGGAAATGCATAGCCTTTCATTTAACTAATAACTTAACCAATAACTTGACTGTGGAATTAAATTAAATTATAACTTAATTGTGGAATTAAGTTAAGTTATAATTAACCTATGGAATTCTTTGCCACAAGATGTATGGACCGCTTTCAACTTGGATAGCTTTTAGAGTAGGGATTATAGAAATACCCTAAATACCTAAATATCATAAAGGCACCAGGTATTGTCTTATGTTGGAAGCTAAGCAGGTTCAGCCTTGGTTAGTACTTGGATGAGAGATCATCAATGAATACCAGGCAATGTAGGCTATATTCCAGAGGAAGGAACTGGCAAAACCACCTCTGAGTATTACTCGCCTAAGAAAACCCTATGAAATTCATGGGGTCGGTATAAGTTGACAAGAGTCTTCAAGGCACGTGTGTGTACACGCGCACACAAACACACACTGGTTAAGTCATTAAATTATTAATTGTGCAGTTAAGTTGAAACTGAATTTCTAATCTAATCAATTAGATTAGATTGTACTCCAATCTAATCAATTAAGTAAAATTAAATTTAATTAGGTTGCTTCTTTACTTTAGAAAATGTCTTGCTTAATTGATTTTAATTAGTTCTTATCTCTACTTTTGATCCATTGCTTTGTTCAAGATGCAGAAACTCCCCACCCAGTGCTACAAGTGTATACTTTCAGTGAAAACCACTTTAAGGGATGGGCCATAGCTCAATGGTAGCGCAAATATTTTGCGTACCAGAGGTCTTCTGTTATCTCCAGATAAAGCTGGAAACAACTCCTGTCTAAAACCTACTAGTCAGTGTAGACAATACAAACCTAGATGAACCAATAGTCTAAATCAGTATATGGAAGCTTTCTCTCTTCCTTAAAAAAAACAAAAACAAATCTGCACGTGTATCCTTTGTGTAATTTTCTCCCTCCACTGAGATGAATTGTGAAGTCTGCAGACACAAAAACCCAGTAAGAACATGAGTATACATGGACAGGGCTCTGGATCATAGTGATGATGTTGCTTTTTGGGACACGTACACTGAAAGTGGGGAAATACATACCCAGATCAAAGCTCAGGAGGATTTAGTCTCATGCCCCAGATCAGAACATTCCTTAAACATAATGGAGGTTTTTGCTTTGTGGCCCTATGTATCAAAATCACTGTCTCTCAGAAGAAATTTGCAATCCAGTTTAGGCTCAGGCAATACAAACACAAAGATCAGACATGAGGGTGGATGGAGCTATCACTGGAAAGCAGATTACTGTTCAAAGGCTGAGTCAAAGGAAAGAAAAAAAGAACAGATAAGGGGAACAGCATTATACCAAAAGAGCTGTTAAAATTAATGATGGTCTGCTGATCCAAATTCAAACAGAGAGTTCTTTAAAGTACTATTGCAGGAAGGCTGAACAATGCACATAGACACTGTAATGGAAAAGGAGAAAAGACTTCAGATCTGGATTGTTTTGATTTCCATGTTTGGTTCAATCACACTGCTACTATAATACAAGAAAAACTGGACTCAGGAGGAGAAACAGGAGATGCACACAGGTGTGTGTGTGTGTGTGTGTGCGCGCGCGTGTGCAGTTTTTGGTACATTTTAAACATTCTTGCCTGACCTGCAATTCCACATCTTGTGTCTCTGCCCTGTTTCTAACATATGAATATTTACTTACAGAGACAATCTATCTCAGCATGATGGTGCAAACCTTGTTTCTTCTTCTCAGAGTAGGTCACAACATGATTAAAAATCAGATATGGCCAAAAAAAGAAAAAGAAAAAGAAGCTCAAGATATTATGACTTTCAAACACAATTAAGTGTATTTTAATGCTGCAACGATTACCAAATGAAAATAATTAAAAAAAACATTAAAAATTGATTTTCAATTTACATATGCCACCCATCCCCATTAAAAGCTACTTTCTTGGCAGCCAGTAATTGCTCATAACTAGCCTGAATAAAAAGACCTTTGCCTCTCAAAGGAAGGAAATGGAAGGGGGCTAATATAATAATATAGCATCTCTTACAAGGAAGTCTTACACCATAAAAACAACCATTGGGGAGAACAGAATGAAGTCCAAAAATCTTGTAATAACAAAGTGATAGTCAGCCCTCCGTATCCACAGATTTTGTTATCCATAGATTCAATGATCCATTTTATATAAGGGATGTCATTTTGTATGCCATTGTATTTAATGGGACTTGAGCATCCATGGATTTTATGGATATCCACGGTGCTCCTGGAACCAAACCCAAGCAGATACAGTGGGCTGTGTGTAGTTCTCTGCTATATTTACTTACTGCCTGCTACAGACTACAGGTGTTGGCAACCGTCCAGAGCTGAGAGACTGCACCTTTTAGTTTGATCCTTCCCACAATCCCCCCCCCCCAAATCTCCAAAAATATTTAATAAATGGCCAGTCACATTCTCTGAATCCTCCAAAGGGGGCAGATCTGGGGG
Source organism: Sceloporus undulatus (assembly GCF_019175285.1). NCBI lineage: Eukaryota > Metazoa > Chordata > Lepidosauria > Squamata > Phrynosomatidae > Sceloporus > Sceloporus undulatus. The sequence goes on along the minus strand of NW_024802936.1, from coordinate 220,759 downwards.
ACCTTCACCTGATTTACACCTATATAGGTCTTTCCCCAAAAAATATGCAAGTGACAAAATGGTCACTTCCTGTTGTTGTTGTGTTTTAAAGATCCATATAGAGCCTAAAAGAAGCCCAAAAAGCACCTAATGGGCAAAGTGGCCAATCAGATCTCCTCAAGGCTTCAGAGGGTCCCATTGGATATTTTGGATCTACAAATGTTGGCCAAAGTATGTTGGGGAGGATTACGTATTCATAATTGTTTGCTATTCATCCCTACATATTCCCTAGTTTAGGAGACATGTATGGATTGTAAAGGTTCCCCCATTCCCACTTAGCAGGCAGCAGCCACTCCAATCAACAGGGGTCTGTGTCTGACACTGATGTTCCCATCCACCATCGCCCCTTTGCATAAGTGTTCTCTGGTGCAGAGGAGAATTGCAACAGGGACCCTGCTTCTGCCTCTCACAATGGTAATTGCTCATAGAAGGGGAGGGGAAGGTCAACAGGAAACTTCCCAAGTGACAGGGAATCAGATCTCCATCGATCGCAGTGAATGCTTCCTGGTGAATTTGGATTGGGAGGTTAGGCAGAAGTCCCTGAGTAACCACGTACCTACAGTGATTGTGCATTCTCCAACTGATCATTTTTCCAGGGGAAAGAATTACACAGAAACCATTCAGAAAGCCTTTTGGGTTAGGAGTGGGGCACATAGGTTGTACTCTGGCTACACCTCCCTAGACTATTTAACATTTTAAAATGGCTGTTTTTCAAAGCTAGAACTAATTTTCTGGCCACTTCCAGTTTTCTTTTGCATTTTTATTTTTAGCAGTCTGTGTGGCTTCTGGAAGGCCTGTAGGGCTGAAACTGGGCCCTAAACTTGCTGCAGTTGCCCACTTCTGCAATAGGTAGAGTGAGGCTTAGGGTTACAAAGGGTAGCAAACTGATGATGATTTAATTTGCTGTTATGGTTATTTTTTTTTTACTGGTAGTGAAGGGGAGAAGCCCTGGAGGGAATTTCTGTGCCCTATGCACAATAATTTGGCTAGATTGGGGGACTATGAGAGAGGGCATCATTTGGTACTCCACCCTTGCTGGCAGCAAAATGTCTCGGGCTAGCCCTGGGAATTGTTGCTCCAATTTCTGCTCCAAGTATTTTCCTTCATCTCCTGCAGGTTTTAAAACCACCACCCTTCCTCTCCCACGCTTTCTCTCCTGTATCCCATTCTATGGCTCTTCCTTTGCCTGTCATGTGTGTCTATCTTGAAATTATAAACGAATCCCGGCACTGTCATGTAACACTGCTAATGTTCACACAGTGCTGTGGAGTGGAAAATCTTAATCTTTTGACACTTCTTGATCTTTGCCGATACAGATTTAAGAAAAACAGGTCACAGGAAAAGGGGAGGGATGATCTCTTTGAACTACTTCCTCTGATTGTTCCTTTGCATGAGACCAACCTACAGATATATTTTACTGTGTATGAAGCTAATGAAGATAAACAGTAGTCTGTTTGTAAAACCAATCATATAGCACTGTGATAGTTCAATCTAGAGGGGAGCAGGAGGTAGATCTGGGTTTATTAGTTCCATTTGGGAGGAAAAATAGAATATTAATCAAATAATGAAATAATGAAATCGCTGCATGATTTACAGCAGTTTTATTCAAAGTGTTGGTCAACGACCCAGTACTGGTGTAAGAACCATCAGCTGCTGGTATATGGTAAGTTTCCAGGAAAGAAAGTAACATTTGTAGCAATGGACACAAATATGATATGAGTCTCTGGTACTTGAAGGGACGAAATGCTGGTTCCTCACATTAGAAAACCCAAGAAGCACTGGTTTCCAGAAGATCAGAAAAGTTCTCTTAGTTCCAACTATTTAACAACAGCAGCAACAAAATGACCACTTCATGCTCTCTTCCACACACATTACTATATTATACTGCTGAAATGGTCTTATGGTGTTGATACAGTTGGTCTTGAATTATATACTCTATTAAAGATACACACTTCCAGAATTTGCCTGTAGCAGCAGAAACAACTTGTCCTCCTTTATCATATGGCATCTATCCAGTTTCAATCATTTTTCAACCGATCTGCAAAAAAAGGATTGCCCAAAGTCCAGAAGGGCATTTTTGTTCTTGTAGGTTTTAATGTGCTATCTTCACCAATCTTGGATAAAATATTTGAGGGAATACCCCTCCTCTTCACAATGTATGTCCTTGGTCAATGGAAAATCTGATTCCAGTAACAATTCCTTACCTTTTTGTTGAAAGCAATAAAGAGCTAAAATTTCATATTACTGCAATAATTTTGCTTCAACATGTATCAATATTTAGTGTATGTTTGCAGATATTACTGTTAGATTTTGATGGGAGTTTTGTAAGATCTGTTTTAGGTTTTTTTCATGAGTTCTGTCAATCCAGTTCTTCTCATAGGATCATTGCATTTAATTCATATGCTGCTGAAATAGAGGCAATTTAAACCATGCAGGAGGAATATGTGTCCCTCCAGATTCCGTTGCCCTCTATCTCCCATTAGCCCTGATTAAGACAGCCCTTGCTAGGAATGATAGGAGTTATGAGAGTCCAACAGCATCAAGAAGTCTATATGTTGTTCATCCCTCACTTAGGATAACCAGGAATTGATTAGTGTGGGGGAAAACAGTGACTCTGATATGCAGAACAAATTATTTTATTCTTTAATTTAATTTTCCTGCTTCTTGCTGTGCTACCACCCTCATGGGTACATCTGGTAGGAACACAGCAGAAAGACTTCACAGTGGTTGCTCCTAATTCCTTTGATTTGGTAGGTTAGATTGGCTATCCTCCTTGCAACCCTTCTTTGGCAAGTGAAAGCCTTTTTGCTTTGGCAGGCCTTTGAGGGTTGAATGCTCAGGAAGAAAGGGTCTTTCAGAATGTGCTCTACTAATTATTTGTTATTTTCTTTCAATTGTCATCTTTTAACTTCTTTTAATGCTATTATTAGTTTAACTATCATCAATATCTTACATCAGCTATGTAGTTATGAATATGTAGTAACATCTCCAGTCCTAATATTCCACCACCCCCCCCCAGCCCACTTTAACAACCAGGAGATGTACAGAGCAATGGAGATCTGTTGAACTGTTGATCAGAGTACAAGGAGGATGACGTTTCCAGCTTTCTCATGCCAGCAAGGAAGGCTGCATAGAGGATTTGGAAAAAGGATCCTGTTTCTGGCTATTAAGGTAGGTTTCAGGGAGGAAATAGTCTCATGATCATAAGTGTTACTGAATATGGAGCAGAGACAGATCTGTAACACTAGGTAATGAATCCATAATTGCAAGATAGAATGCCAGTTTATTACTTTTGTATGATGTGAATTTTTAAACTGTATGTATTTTTAACCTTTGCAAACTGCCCTGAACCCTGGACTAGGAAAAAGATAGGAAATAAATTATCAAGTGGCTACCAAGTTGAGAGGTTAAAGACACTGTAACATTACAAATCCCAGGATCCTGTAGGGTAGATCCATGGGAATTAAAGTGGTATCAAACTCATTTATTTCAGATGCACCCTTTTTTCTGATCAAAGAAAAGTCAGAGATAGTAGGATAACAAGAATTCAAAATGATTCACAAAAATCCCAGTTCTGACATATTTTGCTTGGCATGTGGGATAGTCCTAGGGACAGGAGGAAGACCACATAAACATTATGATGAATTTGTTTTAGTGGGTCATTTGTGCAAGACTGACCAAAAGCTTTGTTCTTATATAGTACTGTAACAATCCTCTCATTCTCTCTCTCACACACACACTTTATTAGAAGTGTCTCTGAACAAAGAACTACCCAGACATGCCAGGCTACTAGACACTCCAACATTTACATCTGGGCACATTCTAACACATCTTCATTGCTTCCCTCAAATGACTCAGGGCTCTTCCAGACAGCTGATAGATCCGGTGATTCTCAGGCTATTCTGTTTCTCCTCATAGTGGTTGTTCTTGCCCCCACATCTACTCAGGACTCATTCATTCCTGGATTTTTATTGTTCTCTCTCCCTCTCTTTTGCTCAAATGTGGTGTGGGTGGGTTTCCTCCCTTCCCTGGAACACACCCATTCACAGTGTCATCAGTGAACCTGCCCAGGAGTACAGGAGGAACCAAGACAATGGGAATAGACATGAACATTAACCCTGCCTGTATCAGAAAGTCCTGAGATCAGGAGGGGAAAATAGCTCCATCCTTGGGTTAAAATATCACAGCTTGTCACAGATATTCATGGGAAGTAGATCCAGCGTGGTGCAGTGGTTTGAATGCTGGACTACAACTCAGGAGACCAGGGTTCGATTCACAGCTGAACCATGAAACCCACTGGGTGACCTTAGGCAAGTCACATGCTCTCAGCCACAGGGAAAGGCAATGGCAAATCTGCTCTGAACAAATCTTACCAAGAAAAGCTCTGATAGGTTCATAAGTCAGAAACAACATGAAGGCAGACAGCAACAACAAAGACTGGAACAAGAGCTGTGTCATCTAGATTTTTAAAAAAGATATATATCCTGACATGTGCAGGTGCAACTCCCAAGGGTTTTCATTATTTGTATGAGCCATCAGGGATGGTAAATAAAAACTGCAGGAATTCACATGACCAGGTTCTAGTTCCAATGGCTATGACTGGCCAACTTTAATTTCACTTTCTGTGGGCCATCCAATCCATGCAGAAGTACGCTTGAATTTGCAGCATATTGTTAATCCCAACTAGAGTAGACTCATTGAATCAATGGGATTACCTAGGTGCTGACTCACCATTCCACCATTGTATGGCTACTTGGGACTAACTGATAGGATACAGGTCTTTGTCACTGGGATTTTCCTTTATCTCTTCCACCTGGAATGGCAGACAACTTGTTGATTGTATATATGTCTTTGTATGGGTCTATAGGTTTTATTGCTGCTGGTGCTGTAGTTGTATCATTCTTTTAGCACAGTAGTCCATGTTTCATCAATATACACTGCTACCTCGGGTTACGAAATTAATTCGTTCCGCCATTCCTTTCGTAACCCGAAAATTTCGTAACCCGAAAAGGCTTTCCGTTAGCACTGGAAAGCCTATAGCTGCACTTTGCAGCATTTGAATTTCACGCCGAAATGAATTTCGTAACCCGAAAAATATTTCGTAACCCGAAACAGTTTTTTCCAATCCAACTTTTTCGTATCCCGGAAATTTCGTAACCCGATCATTTCGTATCCCGAGGCACCAGTGTAGTACTATTAAACCACCTGGATTATCCTTTTGGATGCAAAGGCAAGTTAAAATAGTGAATATCTACTTTTATACATTCATACCATCTCTCCCAGCCACCTCCTTTTCAGTTACATGGGTTGAATAAAAACACATCCATCACCTTCCGTTCCACAATGTCACACCCAATTCGTTGGACCCTTAGGTCAACATTAGGGATTGCATGTCTTGTCTGGTATGTATGCATTCTGCATGAGTAGTCACCTACTGTCGGTTTAATGGAAATCCCCACTTAAACCACAGTCTTCCTCCACCCCCGCTACAAACATTTATTCATTCCTTCTATTTTATGCTTATTTCTCAAGATGTAGATGTCAAAAAACAATCTAAGTCTCTCCTTATTTTAAACCCAATTGTAAATCAGATAAAAATGACTTAAACAGACAGTGCATCTTTGCTAGAAACTAGACTTCTGATAGGGTCAGTGGAAACAATGAAATGCATGACTGGATCTGTATAACCTGGGAAGTTACTTTTTTGGACCACCATTTCCAGAATACCTTTGCCAGCTTGGTCCCTGGTGATTCTGGGACTTATAAGGGGATGCATGCTGAACAGAGAGTGCACCCTGCCCCCTGGTTGTCAACCCCAACATTAAAATGACACTACTCAGATTTCCCAGACATTAAAATTATACTACAGTACTCAGATTTTCCAGCATTCTAAATTTGTGGCATTATTCCATGAGTAGAAAAGGCTCCCTGACACATAAATTTTCATCCAACTTGCAGAGGTCAACAAGAGTAACCATGGAAGGGGAGAAACAGTGTACTAACCCACCCTCCTTTCTTGCATGTTGAGTCTCCAAACAAACAAAATGCCTGCATAGCACTATTGACATAGAGCCAAATTAGAAATGATATTATTTAAGCAAATGCAATTAAATTGCATTTATTTTGTTATTTTAAAAGTCTTGCATACCACAGAGCAGCCTTTATAACAGATCTTAACCTTTTTCCTACCCTGCTCTTCCCTGAAACTGCTGTTTGTCTTTCAATGGAAGCTGTCACAGATACCAGTTGAGGAGTTGTTGGGGCTTGGCATAGAAATTGGTGACCTGGTGGCACAGTCATTAAATGCCAGTACTCCAGCCAAAAGATTGTGAATTCAATCCTGCAGGGCTCCAGGTTGACTCAGCCTTCCATTCTTTCATAGGTCAGTAAAATGACTACCCAGCTTGTTGGGGGTAATTGGCTAACACATTGTAAACTGCTCAGAGAGTGCTTAGCACTATAAAGCGGTATAGAAATGTGCTATTACTATTGCTAGCCATTTGTTTCAGATTCTTTCATTTGAAAATTGCTTCTGCTGTACTTGGAAAAGTAGCAGAATGAAAATGTATTCATTTGCACTATCACTGCATTTCCCATCTATGGTGTTAGTTCCCATATTCACTTTCTCACACTTGAAATACAATAACATTTATGCCACCATATTTGCTCCCTCCTACTCCATGATTTTTTTAAAGTGAAGCTATTATTTGACAATTGTGCAGTTTCACATTTACTCTGTAATGCTATTATAGAAGCACTCTACACTCTTGCCAGATCAGGAATATGAAACACACCATGCTACTTCCACCATTTTAATGCTTTTTCACACAAACCAATACATCTCAGGTTGTGCTTTTGTATATAGTCAGCCCTCCTTATCCATGGATACACGGATTCAACCATCCAGTACTTTAAAATATTCACACACACACACAAAACCTTCAAAAAGTAAACATTGAATTTTCCATTTTACTATGTCATTGTATTTAATGGGTCTTGATATCCACAGATTTTGGTATCCATGGGAGCTCCTGAAACCTAACCCCAGAGGACTCCAAGGGCTCACTGTATTACTATCTACACAAGTATTCCTTATTTGCACTTTAAACTTTTCCTGAATAGCCTGGTTTCTCAGGGCATTAATCTTTAATTGAATTATATCAGAATTGTGCTATTATGCTACTTCTTTCATTAGAAAAATTAAAATAATGTTTACAAACATGATCAGGAATGGAGAACAAATGTACAGCAAGACCTCTTGAGTATCCTGGATGTCATTCCAGCCCATCCACAAAATGTAGTCCGGAGTTTCCCTTCTGGGTCATTCCTGAGGGGGAAGGAATGAAACTATACCCACAGCACACCCACTGTCCTCCCAATATTGCAATAAAATGGAACAATATATTTTCACCCGAAAATGTTACTAAACCAAAGCAGGATGGGGATCATTAACTGGTGGTTTCAAGCGGGAAAATAATTGTTTTCCAAATGCCCAACAGTGGCACAGCACAGTACAGCAGTGGGAGAGACATGATGTCATGAGTATGTACATGTGTATATACCATATGCCATATGCCATATGCCTTCAAGTCGTCTCTGACGTATGATGACCCTAAGACAAACCTATCATGGGGTTCTCTTGGCCAGTTTTGTTCAGAGGTTTGCCATTTCCCTGAAGCTGACAGCACGTGAGTGAGACCGCCAGGAAAAGATGAGACTAATTCAGCGTAATTGCAATATAACACGGTTGTGGGATAAGTTGAACAGCTTCAAAAATGCAACTTTCTCATGTGAGAGCATACATATATGTCAACCAAAATCACTACATTTAGTTACTTTTTCATTGCAGCTGCATGCATGTTGGGAAGAACCATGTGTGTGTATGTGCTTTCAAGTCACCTATCGACTTATGCCGACCCCCTGAATTTCAAAGGGTTTTCTTAGGCAACAAATACTCAGAAGTGATTTTGCCAGCTCCTTCCTCTGAAATACAGCCTATAGCACCTGATATTCATTGGTGGTCTCCCATCCAAGTAATAACCAGCACTGGCCCTACTTAGCTACCAAGATTAAATAGGATTTGGAAGAGGTGGGAACTCCAAACCAGATTTTTATGTTTAGAAAGAATATTTATCTCTGCTATAAAGTATGACATCAAGGTAGTTTGGTGAGAAATTTCAATGGTGTATTGTGTATTCATTTATTGAAATGAAGTTAGACTGCAGTATGACAATCAGGTAATGACAAACATGCAGAATACATTTCAACTGTACCATTGCCAATGTACTGTCCCCAATTTTGTCTCACTAGTACATTTTAAAATGTTGTTAGTGCGTATGCTGCAATATGAGCAAGCAGCTTGCTAATGAGATTCTATGGGGAAGAACTTCCTGAATCCTTCAAACCAAGCTCTTGCCCCAGATGAAATTTAGAAAAAGCATTTCAGAGGGCTGTAATAAAACCTTTTCCTTCCTTAGTGAAAAAGAGCAGCCATATTCACCCTAAACAGAGGTGAAACTGAGTACATTGTTTCAGATCAGCTTTAACAAAATTCCTCTAGGAGTAAAACAAGCACAAAGGAAGAAATGTGTGTTAAATGTCTTGTTCTAAGGAAAACCTGAACGCCCTCCAGAAAACAAGCGGAAGAAGGGGGTGGGAAACAGAACCTATGAAGAGCAGAATATCCAGCAAAGATTCAAAACAGTGTCTTTGGTCCACTCTGGTACACAGTGGGAAATGTCCCAAAGCTGCAAATTGCAGAAGCGTTCTGACTTAAGAGCAATCTAGACAACCAAGAGGCTGGAGTAACTTAACCCTTAAGCAATGTTACATTGGTTGAGGCTTCTTAAGTTGAGAAAGTAACATCCCTAAGATAGACATATTTGAACTTATGCATGGTGTGGATAAAATGGAGAGGGAGTAGTTTTTCTAGGTGGCCACCCACTGAAGCTGAATGGTGGGAGATTCTTTATCAGGCAAGATAAAAGGAAGCACTTCTTCACACAGTGTGCAGTTAAAACTATGGAATTCACTTCCACAACATAATAATAATAATAATAATAATAATAATAATAATAATAGTAATAGTAATAGACAATTGCTGCGCACCCCCACCTCCCAGGGTTTGCATGACTTTACTCTTTGATCCACTTTCAGATGCTGCTCCCTCCCGCATCTTGTGCCCCTCAATAGCCAGACTGGACCAGACAGAATATATCTGGAAGCTGCTCTCAGAGGCAACAGAATTGGTGAAGAATTGAGGGAGATGCTTGCTCAAGCCATGGAGATGGAGGTGCTACTGCTACTCCTCTTCTTCCTCCAAAAGACTGAGGCCATAGTCCACCAGTCACCCCTGGGTTTCTGTTTCCAGCTGCCATCACCATTGTGAAGTCAAAGGCTTTCATGGCCGGCATCCATAGTTTTTTGTGGGGGTTTTGGGTTATGTGGCCATGTTCTAGAAGAGTTTATTTCTGACATTTCCCCTGCAACTGTGGATGGCATCTTCAGAGAATGCTGGCATGATAGGGTTGCCATAACCCTCCTGCCAGCGGGACATTCCCGGTTTTTCACCACTAGGGGGCGTCCCTGCATGGTTTCCTTCGCAGTGTTGCCAATCTGGTGACTTTCACACCAAAATGGGTACTTTTCAGAGCCTTTGGTGTGATTTTGGTGGTTGGTTTTAATGGTAATTTTGAGAGTTGAAATAAGTTCCAATTATTTTTATTCAATTAGGGCTACTTTTTATTGCCATATTAACATTACAGGGACTTTCCAGGGATTTTGACTGAATATTTGGTGAGATATGGGGGGGGGATTTGGTGAGTTTTGGCCAAA